>NC_089589.1:88910492-89044777 GCF_019320115.1 Miscanthus floridulus
TTGCCAATCAGATTGTTAGTATCAAATCCATTTGTTCCTTGGAGCAATTCAGCATATGAAACTCTAGGATATTTGTCATCCATCAGATGTAACTCTGTCAGTGATGTAGACTGAGATTTTTGTTTCTTCTTTAATGAAATGGAAATAAGTACCAAACCGAAACAAAAAAGGATGCCAGCAATTGGTAATATTACTTTGAAAATGGGAGCAACTTTCCTTTTTCTGTCGTCCACGGAATTTTGCAGGCATGGAGGCAAATGTAGTTCTGGGATACCACCACAGAGCCCAAGATTGCCATCAAATAGAAACCCAGTCACATTACTGAACACCCCATGCAATGGAACTTTACCATCCAGATGGTTGAAGGACAGGTCTAGTTTATCCAACGATGTCATGTTTTCAAAGGTTTCTGGTATACTCCCAGACAAATTGTTGCGTGAAAGATACAATCCTTTCAACCCATCCATGAGACCCAATTCTTGCGGAATTGGACCTGAGAGTGCATTATTGTCCAGAGTTAAGATTATCAAACCTTTCATTTTGCTGATAGAGGCAGGGATGGTACCATTGAAGGAGTTAGTGTCCAACCGAAGGTCTATCAGGCTCTGGCAATTGCTGATAGCATCTGGTATTGATCCTGATAAATTGTTCCCGGCGATATACAAGTATGCAAGTTTTGTTAGGCTGCCGACTTCTGGTGGAAGAGGACCAATGAAATTATTGTACGACAAATCCAGAGCAAATGACAGGGATGATATGTTTAAGGTCACTGTTGGAAACAGACCTGTGAACTTATTGTTATTGAATGTTGCCACAGTTAAGTCCTGGAGGCTTCCTAGGCTTGTAGGAAGAGCCCCCTCAAACATGTTGTGGCTTGTGTAAAGATGTAGTAGCTTTGTTAAGTTCCCGAGCGAGGATGGTAAGAACCCTGTCAACTGGTTACCATCGAATCCCAAAGCTTGCAGTGAATTTAGCATTCCAATGCTCTCAGGCAAGACACCAGTAAATCGGTTATTGGATAACTCCAGCTGAGTTAACCCAACAAGGTTTCTGATGCCAAATGGTATCTTTCCAGAAATCTCATTGTATCCAACATAAAGAACCTGGAGTTGTGCTGATAGGTTTGAAACAGAGCTTGGTAGCATGGCACCTAGCATGTTGTCTTGGACGTCAAATATACGAAGCCTTGTGCAGTTTGTCAGGAATGTAACAAATTTCCAGTCTTGTGCAGATGTCGCCGTGAGCTGATTTGTGTCGAAAGAGATGTAGTCTGGGCAAAGTTTTCCAATCTCAGGAGGCACACTTCCGGTGAAATTGTTAAAGGAGATGTCTAGAGAATATATCTCCGTTGCATTGGCAAGAGAGGCTGGAAGGCTTCCTGTAAAATGGTTCATACCAAGGCGCAGGTACTTGAGATTCGGTAGGCGAACTCCCAAGTCTGAGGGAAGCATGCCATGCAACTCATTCTTGGTCACTCTGAAGAGTATAAGTGAGGAAATATTAAAGAATGTTTTAGGAAGACTTCCTGAGAAATGGTTTTCGCCCAGATCCAAAAACATGAGACTATTATTGAGCCCACCCAAGCCCTCAGGTATTGTACCCTCAAGCTCGTTCCTGGTCAAATATATTTCTTGCAGGGACGAGAGGTTGCCAAGGGATTCTGGAATTACTCCAGTGAAGTTGTTTTTTCTCAGGTTTATGACCTTGAGTGGTAAACCTCCAAGCCAGGCAGGGATTTCTCCCGTGAAAAAGTTCGAGTCAAGTTCGATCCTTTCAAGACTGGTGCAATTCTTTAACTGGGTGGTTATCTCACCTTGCAGCATGTTGTTAGACAAATTGAGATGCTGCAACCGAGGCAGCTGGCCAACTGATACTGGAATTTCGCCCTGCAATTTGTTGGAGCTGAGATCCAGAATTCTTAAGAATGTGAGGTTGCCAATGGAAGAGGTAATTGTGCCAGAAAAGCCCTGAGAGGTGAGGTTTAGAACTGTCACCCTGTCCTTGTGCTTAAGGCTGCAACTGACACCTGGCCAGTGGCAGAACTTAGTAGTCGTGTTCCATGCAGCCAGGACTCCATGCTGCTGGTTTAGGCTCGCTTTGATTTCCAGTAGGATACCCTCATCAGGGTTTTTGTTAACTGCTATTGCTGATGCACTGGGTACCATTCGGAGCTCATACGCGAAGAGAAGTAACAGAAGAATAGGAAACATAGATGACACTGCAAAGCATGGAACAATTTGTGAGTTTACTATGATTGAACATGCTGCATGTCAAGGCAGTAAACATATTAAGGGGTGTGCATCAGTCATTGCCTCAATATGGAAGCAATTTGGGGTATGTACTCCCCATCTTCTGAAAGGAAGAATTTTATGCTAGCGGCTTTGAAGGTAGCATAAATAGAGGTTAATACAGCATTTAGCATTGTTTGGTTATTCTACTTTTGAAGCCTTTAGTGTCAAATTGTAGTTTCGTACTTCACAATATCACGTGCCATTTTTTTTTCAGATTTTATGTTTTCTAACCATGTTAATGTTCTGGTGTCTACATTTATTGAGAAAAGTTTTGCTCTCACTCCTCACACAATTAATGTGGTTAGTGATGTGCTAATGCCACTACCGTCTTGTAACAAATGGCAGCATGGATAAAGTAATTATCCGAACCGGCACCCAACCACAGTCGGCATAAAATACTTCAAGATCTGTCCTGGTTTTCGCACCAGCACCAATACACCACTTATATGTGCCTCATTCTTAAGTATGGGCTTCGATAACCGACACGGATGAGGGTTACTTCACTAGTGAAGAGTGGGGAAATGCTTTCCTCCATCTATCTTTAAAAAATAATGTCTTATCATAACCCTTCACCGTATAAAGGGGATGTGGATACACAAAAGTAGTCAAAATCTTTTCCTTTTGAAACTGCCTTGATAAAAAACGTTGGCATTCACAGTGAGTTTTCTGAAATCTAGGGAGATCATATCACAGCTAAGAATGCAACTGATAAATGGGTAATTAAGATACCTGAGTAAACAGTTTCTAAATTGATAGGGGAAAATTAGAAAGGGGAGAAACAAAAGGCTGAAGTTCGACCTATTATTGATATGATTGCTGATCTTCAGCCTTGGTAAGCTTCCGTATGGGGGATTTGGTCAGTTTGTAATAATTTTATCTTCAAGGCTATTCAGCTCACATCACAGATGTGCAAAGAGATTTTCAAGCAAGAATTTGCTCTGGTTATCCATGAGCAAAGAAAAATTACTCTCGTGCTATTGATCAAAGGCTAGAGCTTTTGTGTAATTTTCATGATTCTCTTTCTTTCTTTACACATTTTCTTGTGGTTTACCTCTGTACCTTGTACTGTGCTTTTACTCCTTACACAGTTTCAGTAAGGGGTAGCCCCTCCTGTTTGCAAATTCCAATAAAAAAGACTTCTATTGAGATTGTGTGTCTTGTCTGCTAGCTCATTTCTTTTTTATTGGGCAGGTAAGCTCAAAGAGGCGGTTCAAGAGGTGCTGATTCAAGGAGCTAGAGGACGTGGCATTCCAATTCCATCAAGCAACAACAAGAGATGACAAGCTGCTTGGAGACCAAGGAGTGGCTGCTTGAAGAGCTCCTTGGGCATGATTGTGTGAAGGTGTAGCCAACTCAAGCTAATGCCTCTATCCCGGTAAGGAAAAACATCCTCACTACTCGACGCCTGCATAGACAAGTAAGTCTACCACGAACCCCTGTTCTCGTTGATCCTGGATCTGGTGGTGGAAGTTCTTCACCCAGAAGCCTGGAGGGCTTGGAGTTGCATGTAGCTACTGTAGCTTCCTTGTAGTTCGGCTGTTGCTTCAGCTAGAACGTTCTCAAGCTTGTTAAACCTTGGTGAGGCAAAGTCTTCTTTTTGGAGTATGGACGTTCACATCCACTAGGTGCCTGGCGTGCTTTCCATTTAGGCAGTTGACCTTGCTTGGTTATGGTTGGGTTTGCTAATTTGGTTGCCTGTTTTCGTATTGGAATCCAGGAACATCTGTTGTGGAAAAAAGAGTGTTCTTGAGGAAAAAAATTGTAAGATATGTTCTGTTCATCCACGGTTACCTTTATTTCTTGCTTTCCTCCCCACTTTTTTGTGTAGTTTCAATTTTGTGGTAGCTAAGTAATTTCTCTGTAGCATGTTGTCTGTTTAGAAGAGAATTGTTTTTTTTAGATAAATCCCATGCCACAACCACATAAAATCGCGCGTCCTTGATCTTTCACTACTTATGCTTATGGCATTGGCTTATCGAAAGAACAAATGCATGGATTTATCATCAAGGACGCGCTGTTTTTTTCTCTATCTTGGCCTTGGCCTCTTGTTAACTACCATACCTCCTATATCAATATATTCAACATAGAACTCCTGCCTGTTCTCCCTCTCTTTTGTTTTAGAAAAAAAGGAAGATGAAAAATAACTACCCTTTTCATGACATGATTCACAGCTTTAGCATGAACAAGTTGTCATCGCATCAGAAATTTGGATGCTGAAACACAATATGTATATGGGGTTCGAATCACATACTTGATTTCCTGAAGAACGACCAGCCCTCCTGGTTGCCTTATAGTATTTGTTCTCGATCAACTTCTTTGTGTTGCTATGTAATTTGTAAGTATGAGAATACTGGAAAAACTGAAAAGGCAAATCCTCTGTATTGCTCCATATATGCACAGGAGATGACGACTACCCTCGCCGGTCAAGCACGGGTATGCTGATTGTAACATTTTTAGTTATTCAGTTAGGCTGCTAAACATGGACGAGATAATGCCAAGCAACACGCACCTATTCGTCTCCACTTTGTTTTGTCAATTTGTGCCAGCTGGATAGCTATGTCAATTTTTATTAGGTACAGCATCTTTTTGTTGAAAACGTGAATAGCACCAATTTTTATTAGGTACAGCATCTTTTTGTGCCAGCTGAATGCTGATTGTAACCTTTGAATAGCACGACGGACAGAGCCCACAATTTTACAAAAGGCCACACATATTTGCTACTGACCACTAGCTCCAATTGCTGACACGCCATAGCAACCAAACCCATGAATCCAGCTTCCAGTAGATAGCTCCGCATGTATGTAGCCACGAGTAGATAATTAATCTACAAAATGCGTGAGATTTTATTGTTAAAAAACAAAATTGTTACTGCACAGAGCAACCCACAAGTGTCTGCATACCAGCAACATGTGTGGCATCAAGTCGTTTTAATTACGATAATGCTCTGGTGAGAGCGTTCGTCCCGATGGACGCTCCTTGTTAGGCTGCGTATCGGCCCAACAAGTCTGCTCCCCTCCACCTTCAGTCATTCATGGTTTATCCAAAACAAAAAGACAACGACATTTTCATGTCGGCCGCTCACCTTCTCCAGCACAATGGCCGCTCGCCGCGGGCAGCACACCTGCCCGCCGCAGCCTTTCCAAGTGTGGTGGGGCCGTACCTAGCCCCATCCCGCGCTGCTCTGTCCCCTACGCCGCTCCACCATCCCGCGCCACGCCCCCATCCACCTCACCGTCGCGGAAGGGGAGGCAAGGGAGGCCTGCGCCCCCGTTCACCTCGCCTGTCGGTAGGAAAGGGAGGCCTGCATCACTGTCACACCCAGTTTTAAAAACAAAACCAGATGTACACCATATGTGTGTCCAGGAATCAATCACACACATATAACGACAAATTACAAAGTATCAGGCATAGTGTTTATTACATAATGAGTAACAATATTACATTAACACTTACATAGAGACAAAGTATGCCAAAGTAGCGAAATCATAAATTCTAATCTTCAAGCAAAGCCTCCAAACACCACCGCTTCTTAGAGAACTCACTAGCTCCACCATCTGGTACCCATCCGAATTTTTTCCAAAGTGATTGAAAAGTAAAGCAAGTGTAAGCAAACCACCGCTTAACAAGCATAATATGAACGGATGTAGGCTCAAAAGGCTAGACACTGTTGAACTGTGGTAACCATTTTTTAGTAGATCAAGTTTTAGCATTAAGAACCTGAGTTGCTAAATTATGCTTAAGCTCCAATTCCCATAAGATCATAAGCAATGGCAATATGACAATAATGATTAAATATGAGCATCAACACCATCGTACAATAAGAACCCATAATTCTGTGAGTTTTTTAAGCCACTCGTGACCGTGAGCACGGCTGTTATAACAGTTTTACACTATGAAGAGGTTGTACAATTTCACCATGAGCCGTGATTTACCCTTTTTCGCCCGAGGTGATCAGCCTCTTGACCCACTACCAAGGAAGGTCAGCAGGGTCCGTTACAAAGTCTTTCAAAGGTTCGTCTAACAAGTGTAGCCCGCTAAGGTTTCCCCATCAATAAGCATGAATCCCCCTCCAAGGGGTGACTAACAAAAGGCATAGAAACCAAAGTGCACCCTCTTGGCAGGCTGAGATCATACAAATCGGAGCCCCTCTTA
Organism: Miscanthus floridulus; assembly: GCF_019320115.1. Taxonomy (NCBI): domain Eukaryota; kingdom Viridiplantae; phylum Streptophyta; class Magnoliopsida; order Poales; family Poaceae; genus Miscanthus; species Miscanthus floridulus. The sequence continues at coordinate 88,916,936 of NC_089589.1, forward strand.
CACCTTTCGGTAAGCTACTACGAGCTAGAATAGCTCCTCATACTAAACTAAAGCCAGAGCTATATAGCACTTATGGTTGTACTGTATGTCCCAGATTTTGCTGACAGATAAGTCCTTATGATTCCATGTTGCTAAAAATCACATTTTAAACATCATTGCATTTGTCATTAGTCAACATTAAGGAGCTTTCATTATTAAGCAGTGCAACTAGCAAAACTAACCATATGCATAAACCCATAGGTATCAAGGATCAAGATGACAAATACTAGGAATATCCTTAAAGGCTAATCATATTCGACACATGCAGCATGAACATAGTGATATTATGATTATTAGGTATCAAGGAGAGCCTCATATTATACTTGCCTTTTACACTTTCTCAAACTTCCTTATACTTTGCTTCCGGTCATCATCTTCTGATCTTCAGCGCTCACAAACAGTTCTCGTTCTACTTGTAGCAAGCACCACGCATAGGCAAACATACAAGCAACTATAAACAGTACCCCCACACAAGATAAAAACAACGTGCTAAAAGAGAAATCGTTACTACGGCCGCGAGAGCGTAGGAAACGACTATCGGGAGCTTTATATTATCAAAGAAAAGAAGAAGCATGCATGCTTGATTTACTTTAAGTAAGCAACAACGTAAGAAACTACCAATTCAGAATTAGTCAAATTATATATTGAATTTAGAAAGATAAGTTAAACTAATCATATTTTAATTATAAACATGTGTGTATTATTTAATCCATTCAAACTTTAACAGCATATAAAAGAGAAAACCATGTGAGCATCTAACTCGAATTTTGCATATGGAACGTGTTTAGTCTAAGTATATTATAATTAGAAACATATAAGTTAACATTAATCCAATTAACATTTGCTTATGAAAGACCGAATCACCCAAGTGTACTTACATTGTTTTTAATTATAAAGCTAGCTGCGTTTAGATTAATTAAATTAATTATTTAACTACAAACTGGAAAACACGTGACTGACATGATTCTAAGCAACTTGAACAGATTAAAACAGAATCAAAACGATTAAATGGTGGAGATACTGCGAACCAGTGGCAGTTACGTAATTACGTCAGTTTCATAATTATGTCGTCCGCTGCACATCGTGACCTTCATGGCCATTGGAGCCTGCTGCTGTGCTCATAGGGGATCTCAGCCGGGAAGCTAAGGGGGTGTTTGGTTCCAGGGACTAATTTTTAGTCCCTGTCACATCGGATGTTTGGACACTAATTTGGAGTACTAAATATATTCTAATTACAAAACTAATTACACAGATGGAGACTAATTTACGAGACGAATCTATTAAGCCTAATTAATCCATCATTAGAGTATATTTACTGTAGCACCACATTGTCAAATCATGCACTAATTAGGCTTAATAGATTCGTCTCGCAAATTAGTCTCCATCTATGTAATTAGTTTTGTAATTAAAATATATTTAATACTCCAAATTAGTGTCCAAACATCCGATGTGACAGGGACTAAAAAATAGTCCCTGGAACCAAACACCCCCTAAGGCAGGGCAGAGCTGGGCACGAGCCTGGGACGGGAGGCCTCGACTCCCACCTGCTCACGTGCGTCGTCCGATGGGCGGGGACGGCTCCCGAGCCCCCGAGCCAGCCATGCAAGCGCGGTACAGGCGCCGCACGGCAGCCAGGCATCGGTGGCGGAGATTGACCGATTGCATCATAAACACCCCTCATATATTCAAATATCTGTAGCCGCTCTGCCTCCATCCTCTGCCGCTCTGCCTCCGCCCTCTACCGCTCTGCCTCTATCTTCGCCTCTAGCTCCTCCTGGCGCCTTGTTTCTTATTTCAGCTGAGCCTACAATATTTCATCCCAATGGTACAATGCAATACAAAAGTATGTAAAAATCAATGAACGATGAATAAAACAGAAATAACCTGGAGTGCGTTCATCTGGAACCGTGTAGAGTCCGACCGTGGGCGTATCGCCGGGCTAGAACTCGTGCTCCGTGCTCGAATCTGGGAGAGAGTGGGAGTACTGGCCGTGTCGATTGTGCCGTCGCCAAGCCAGAACCGGCCATGCTTCTTGCCTCCTCCCGCCCTCATGACCACTTCTCCATCAAAGGTCATGGGCGCTCGGATCGTACTATGGGCCATGGACCACCCTTGCCATCGATGTGTATCCATCGAGGTGGCTGTGGATAGACTCATTATTGTACGCCGAGGGCGGGTCCTCCGGGTTGTAGGCGACATCGGCCGTTGCCTTGGCCTTGTGGGCCAAAGCATATGCCATGAACTGGGAGCAAGGCTCGCCACCATGTGCTGTCGACTGCAAAAAAAAGCAATATGATTAGAAATTATGCAGAGTTGAGCATTAGAATAAAGAAATGAATTCGCGTACCCATCTAGCCACGTATTCTGAGAGGTTGAGGTTGCCTTGATGGTGTGGTGCACCCGGCATCAGCAAACGCCGCTCTCGGCAAGCGTTGTGATTTGCCTCCCACGCGGGGTCGCACCACCTATCCACCATCCGGGCCCAGCACTACAGATCGTAGGCGCACCACCACGGAGGCACCTACGTCATCAAGTATATGACATATAAGAAGATGAAATTAAGCGTAATTAATCTTAGAAAAAAAGTATTAATGTTCTATATTTACCTTTAGGTATTGTTCCGGGGTCAGCCTCATGGTTCTTGCCGCACTTTTAGGGAGCCTCACTCTAAGAATTTCCGTGTGGTATTGGATCACGGCCTAGATGCATGCCTCGTGGTGCATGTCCTTGAGTTTCTTGGTGGCTTTGTCAGCCACAGCATCCGCCTTGGCCTCGTATCCCTCATCGCATCTAAAGAAATCCTACATATAGACGCGATGTATCCAGTCATTATTTCAAGAATGTCCAATCAATGTGATGTATTGAGCAATGTAGTGCGAGAAAGACTTACTCAAAGCTCGACCTTGACACGCTGCGCCTTGTCGGTGAATACCTTGCCATCCCGATCAGGGGTGTCGGGGACGGCAGCATAGTGGGCCCACGTGTAGGCTGGCTTGATAGTTCCGTCGAACTGCACTAGACCAGGGAACTTTTCCTTGATCAAAAGACCAAGGATGCCGTTCACATGGCGTGCGTGATCACCCCCACCGACCTTCCTCCAACCCCTGCCCAAGTGATTAAGATAAACTATTAGTTTCTATTGTAATTTTGAACATATCAAACAAAAAATTAGTGATAACATCTAAAGTTACTTACTTGTCTCCATCGGGTCGAATCAGCGGGCGTCTCTCAAGAGGTATCGGTCACCTCAGGAGGGTCAAGGGACCTCGCAACCACACACTCGACGAAGTAGAGGAAGAGGTACCCCCTGTCTCCTCCTCCACCCCTGCCTCCTCCTCCTCCACCTGTACCTCCTCCTCCTTAGAGGATGAGTGAGCAGAAGGTAACTCAGATGGCGATGAAGGTACAGGCGACATTGGCCTCATCTTGCCTCCACCATTCCCTCAACCCTTGGGTCTACCCCGAGGTCTCTTCTCGGACCCCTCAGTTGCATCGGACCCTTTACGCGTCGCTGTTGCTTTTGAGTAAAGCGACGTTATCCTCTTCATACCGCCAACCATTGTTCAATCACCTACAATCAAAAAGAGTAAACCAATTAGCATAGATAATATATCAAAATAGATGCAAAATAAACAAAACATACTTATAAAATAACATGGTATGACAAACAATAAATCAATTAGCACAGATCATACATGTATTAGAAATAATCATCATGATCGGGATTAGCTGGATCATAAGTCTCATCATCACTATCACGCATGTTGATATAATCATCCCCGTGCTCCGAAGGAGGAATGTTGTCATCACCGTCATTGCTTAGATGTAATCGCTGAAGTAATTCTAAGTCCTTCACATTCTGAACCTCATCTTCGGCATCCTCGTCAGCACCACTTTCATTATCTACTTCCATACCCTGAGCTTTGGTTAAGTCTATCTCAAAACTCCCTTCGAGCCCATCTTCTTGAAAGAACTCTCCGTCATATGTGTTGGGGTCTAAGTTGTAATCTTGATTGTTTGGGACATGTAGTTTACCGTGTGGCGATACCTTGTACACAATATCCCAACCCTTAAGACAGTCTACAGTTTGGCACGGGTATGAGAGATAATAGACTTGCGTGGCCTATTGAGCCATAATATAGACATCGTCTCCTAGTAAGACGGATGATTATTGAATTTCAACTAGCCTAAGATTAGGGGTGCGCCTCACTACTTCTGGATCAAACCAATGGCATTTGAATATAACAGGATTAAGAGGTTTGCAACCATGAAACTTGAGTTCATATATTTCTTCAATTCTTCCGTAATACTCAACCCCATCTAAGCCTTGCGTAAAAACTTTGGTATTTGTGGTTCTTCGATTGGGCCTACTCTGCTTGTGGTTTGTTGTGTGAAAGCGATATCCATTCACGTGATAACCGGTAAATGACCTGACTCTATAGGCACAACCATCGGCAACCTGTCTCAACTCAGCACTCATAGACGCATCAGTTTGTCCCTACAAGTTCAAGCAGGGTAGTTCATTATATTAGTCGCACGTATGAGTAACTTGTAATGTCAAACTAAGTACGAGCCAAATTGGACAGTACCTTCTATTTGAACCAAGAAATGAAATCGGGCATTCCATTTCCCGCACCCTCTCTAACCCGCCCTTGGGCTCACGCTATTGGCTCCCCGCACATCCTTACAGCCTCTAGGGTGCGCACTTTCACTTATCGGGTCCCAACCTGAATTGAGCTACTCGGCTTCGCGTCCCGAATGACTTATCCAGCCAACTATGTGAGAGGCATGCGTTCAACATGACAAGATGACCTCCAATGACTGGTCCTTAAACGACACAGACAGAATCACTATGATCACCACCAACATAAGACTCCGCCCGGTCTCCAATTGATCAACCATACCAAGTTATGTTCCACGATAGCACAATATAGCCAACTGTGATCAAGTTATCGCCTATGGCTCGCAGGTGACAGAAAATCACCTGACTTCTACCGGTCTAAGCATAGCTAAGCATAAGGAGCATTCCTAGACTTAAATAGGATTCAGGGTAGATATTTCTAGATAAGGAAAGGTAATATGCAGCAAGTGTTCCCAAACAACTCCTATCATGTAATGCATCAATACGAGTAACTTAGGTGACATTAATAAAATAGGGAGACTTATAATGCTCCGGGGCTTGCCTTTCACGAATGTGGCATGCTGGTGATCTAGACACTCGGGAAGATGATCAGCTTCAGGCTCTCCTTCTCTGGGAATCTCCTAGTGCTACACCTATTGGTTCTCCTCTTGTGGATCAGCTTCGAGTTCCACCAACGTGATCTCTTTGGCTACACCTATTATATGCATATGCATAAGTTCCATGAATGAATAAGAAGGATCATGGATGATGTGACATGGGAATGTACATGATGCTGTGATAATGATGTTAAGTTACTTAAATGATAATAGCGTTAATTTCTTATTTACTGAGTAGATGCATAACTCTTCTCTATCCATTTTCAATATTCATCACAAGACAATTTCTGATCTACACACATCAGTTACATGTTTAAATCATAACAGTAGTTCTACCTATCCAAATAATATGATCTTGGACTTTTTGGAAAGCTTATAAAATTTCCTACAACTCTTATTTAATCCCCAAAAGCTAATTAAAACTCTATCCTAACCAAAACAGGCAATTTTTCTAGCTCTAACGAGAAATTCTAGAGAATAAGCATTTCGGGAGACCAACTTCAAACAGTTATAACTCCTAAACCATTTATACTATGACCCTAAAATTTTGGCATAAGATAGATTAAGAAGTTCCCTACAACTTTGTTATTAACCATTTTTACAGTAAACTTCATTTTGACTATGCAAAATACCCAACAACAGAGTCTGTCCAAAAACACCTCTAAAGTGAATTATAGAGCAATAATATTTTCACGGCATACAAAAATCTCAAATTGAGCAACACCATTGGTACCAAAAGTTTAGGAATATCAAATACACTCTAGAAAATATAAAGGTCAAGCCCAATTTATTTATTTCAATGCCTTTATTAATTTAATTAGATAATTTGGTGAAATAACAAACATATACCAAATGTGCACAATAAATTCTCAGAAAATTACAATAACTTCCAAGTGCTCCCAATAGGCTACTTTAAAATTTTCATACCATTAGGACATGTGTAGCATCCTCTACGAAAATAACAAGCTAGCAAGGTTTATTTTTAGGGAAAATAGTTACCCCTATTGAAAAGTGTCAAACAATAGATTTATATTTTTCTTAGCTTCATTCTAGTACCATAACATTGTATAAAAATTTGCATGGCAATATGTTACTTATTTTTATCCTTATGAAATTCCTCAGAAAACACTATTTATTAAAAGATAAATAGAAAGACCTTACTCCAATCAAGTTTACTGCAAGTTTAGTATTTTTTCTAGTTAGAGCATGTCAACATAGGATCAGCAAAATTGGAATCACAATTTTATTACCTCCCTAGCTCAAGTTATGTATTTTACAAGATTGCAAATAATTTAAAAGCACTTATCTAGCTACATTTTATTCACCTTGAAAATACCAGAAACAGTGAATTTCATATTTTTTATAAAATACTATACTTCATGTGGAATCCAACCAAATTTGGTTCACCAAAATTGGACACTCCAAACTTGAGATATGAATTTTTGAAACAAGCATTCAAATCTTGGAAAACTATTAAGAAAATCAACTAATACGCAGACTGACAGATGGGGCCCGCTGGTCAGTAGGACTCACACGTCAGTGACTCCAGAGCAGAGAAGGTGCTCCGACCAGTAATATCTCACTGGCGACGAGATCACCAGCGATGACGACGACACCTACGTGCTCCCTGTGATCCCCCGCACCCAGTAGTACCCTTCGTTGGACCAGTGGTGCACTAGAACACCCTTGCCAGTGGCGATGGCGGATGACGGAGGCAGCGCGGCGGTACGCCGGGGTTCTTCGACCACCTTGTGCTCTGGTGAGGTATGCTATGGCTTCATGGACTCCTAGAGAAGCTATCTAGGGTGGTTAGGGTTCTGGTGAGGCGGCGGTGAGCTCTGATCGCGTGCATGCCCATGCGGCGGCGCACGGAGCACGGCGGTGCTCCCACTGTTTTGGCAAGACGGCGGTGAGAGGTGGGACTCCATCATGCCATATGCTAGGTCAAGGCTTACTTAACCTAAGGCTCACAAAAGAGGAGGGAGGCAATGGGCCAGCTCGGCATAGCAAGCTTGGGTGCCACGGCGGCAATGGCGACCACACGCGGAGCGGCGAACCGTTCCGGCACCGACACGCAGTAGCGTCAACCCTCGTTTCGACCTAACCTATTAGACACTAGCGGGGTGCTGGACCAAAGGAGATGGATGCTTGTGGAGCAGTGGAATGGATGGGCCATGGTGAGCCATGAGCGTGGCGACGCTTCGGTGATGGCATGGTGGTGGCGAAGTAAAATGCTCCCTTACCCTGGCTCGGCAAGAGGGGCAAGTGGGTCAGGGTGGAAGAGGTGACAATAGCGGAGCTGTTGGCGTGATCGATTGGAAAATGGTGCGGTGATGATAGCGAGCGAGCACGGTGGAGCGACAGCGATGGCGCGGCGGTGCAGTGCTGTGCTTTGCTCAGGTGCGGGCGAGAGAAGAACGGGGCGCGAGAGTGAAATGGAGCGAGCAGTAGAGTGAAATGGAGCAGCATACGGCCACCACACGGTGCCCCTAGCCTGCCCCGGTCGGCCACTAACGGCGCGATGTCCACGGCCATCAGACCTCGATGACACGACTGACAAAGCAACTTAGCGATCATCTAACTCCAAATCCATTTGTTCTTAGCAAAATCTCTATTAACAAAAGTTGTAGAGCTACATATGATCTACAATATTGCTTACATGAGTTCAGTCTAGATCGGCCTAGTTTACAAACTACAACGTGTCAAACATAGGTACATTAAAACTAAAATCACAATTAACACTTGCCAAAATTTCTAAGTGTAGCAACAGTATTTCAAAACTACTTGAGAGTTGTTTTTGAGCATGCTAGGCACCGAATTAGGTCTTGACCCAAAAATAAAAGTTGTTGCTCTAGTCAAGTACTACAACTTTGCTTAAAGGTGCACTGCCATGCAAATACTCTATGCTAAAGTTCAACTTAGGTCAAACATGCAATTTGAAAATGATAATTTACGCTATAACCATGACATAGAGGCCAAATGGGTCCAAGTCATGAATACCAAAGTTGTTCCATGTGACATTCTAAACATGTTTAAGGTACTCCTAGGGTCCCACAAACATTTTATACATTGGTTACATGTAAACCTAGCATATGTAAAGCATTTAGTGACAACACATGTGATATGAGCAATTATAGAGATAAAATTTGAGATGCTCATGTTCATGAATGATCAATGATGCTTGTGCTCATGCAATGCCAATGCTAGATGCATGCTTAACACCTAGGGTGTTACACTGCTATCCTCTAATTATTATGGTAGATGAAGGCATGGTTATGTAGGCTGAACTCGTATCGTTGCTGTAATCCACATATATATGAAGTCTGGTTTGCCGTTATCTTTCTATCTTGTAGCACTGATATCCTCTTATTATGCATGTAATGTGCTCATTTGTGCAAACATTTTGGTTCACAAAGTATCATTTACCATTATCTTTGTGCGCACGTGATGGTCCGAGCATTGTAAACATGAATGGGCCAGACATATCTCAATCCAACTGCGCAAGGGTTGCTTGGTGCCTCAGTTTGGTGAACCACACACGTATCAGTAGTGGTAGTAGTAGTCATGAGTGGCTTTGATCTATGTTGAACCCAACTCGTCACTTCGCTCTCGACAACCGCGCAAGGTTTCTTTGAGAGGAGCAAGCCTGGCCTAAATGTAGAACATAGTAGCCATAGGTGTTGAAATTCTACTGCGAACGTATCTGTGGTGAACCCAACTTGTCTTGTTTGCATGTGTCTGATAAAATTTGTTGAACTGGGAACAACCATGCCGTGAGGAGTTCATCTGAACAAGTCTCGCCTAGATAGAAAGTCCGATGTCCATACATTTGGTATCGTCGTGCCATCTCATCGGTTGGGTACGCCATTACTCCTGCATCTCCGATTGCACATGCCTTCCTCGGTGTAATACGGCTGTGATTCCTGAGGTAGTGCGACGGCACCCGAGGCACTACGCATTTGTGCAAACATTTTGGTTCACAATGTAACGTTTACCATTATCTTCGTGCGCACTTAATGGTCCGAGCATCATCCATATGACCGAGCCGGACACTTCTAACTCTTGCCAACCGCTCAAGGATACCTTGATGCCTCGGTTTGGTGAACAAAAAATGTATCATTAGTGGTAGTAGTCATGAGTAGCTTTGATCTGTGGTGAACCCAACTCATGTCTTTGATAAAACTTGTTGAATTTGCAAAAAACCATGCTACGAGGAGTTCATCTGAACAAGTGTCACCTTGATCTAATGCACAACGAAGGAGGCATAGGTGTTGCATTTTTTACTGCACACGCTAGAAAGTCCGCCGCTATCCATTTGATCTCTTGAAGGATGAAAGCATCTAGGCCCCTAGTTGAGTTTTGATGATTAATGACAATACAAGATTACTATCACTAACGTGTGTTTTACAGAGGCAATTTAAGTTAGGTCATGGTAATGGCAATTGATTGGGCAATCATGGTTGTCATGCCCCTACGATGGAAATCGTTTCGATTTTCAAAGGATGGACGACAAGGTTAAGGATGACTAGTTTTAAGTGTCCTTTGGTGTTGAAGAGACACTTAGAGTAGTTTAGGACTTTATTTTTCCTCTGGCCATACTATTAAGGGGGGTATGGACTAGTAGCTTGACCTATGTGAGTCTAGTGGGTTAGGTGTGGTGTACACTTGTCAAATCTAGCACTAGGTAGCTCCGAAGTAGCCCTAAGATCAATTGTAGCAAACTTCATTCACATATGATTTCGAGTTGGAAGTGAATGAAGGGTCAAATGACTGACCGGACGTTGGTCTGGTTGTGACCGGACGCTGAAGGTTGAGTTCGGTCAGTTCATTTGATAAACTAGAGCCGTCTGGTTGCGACCGGACGCTGAGTAAAAAGTGACGGGACGCTGGGTGCTAGAGTCCGATCAACTCCAGAGAGGTTCCAGAGAGGGAGTTTCCTGATCGGACAGGTCCAGACAGTGCTGACTAGATGCTAGTCAGGATCCGGTAACTGACCGGACGCTGAACTGTGAAGTGACCGAACTCTGGGTGCCAGCGTCCGGTCAACATCAGTAAGGTTCCAAAGAGCATTTTTCATGACCGGATGCGTTCGGTCAGTGCTGATCGGATGCAGGTCAGAGTCCAGTCAGAACTTAATGGCTATTTCTAACACAGTGGCGGGGATAACTGATCGGAGCATCCGATCACCCCGCAGAGTAAAGACTTAGCCTCCAAACGTTATGTTTTGAATGAGGGGGTATAAATACTTACTCCACTCATCCAAAGGAGGCCTCTTGCCCATTTGTTCAGCTATGAAACACCCTTGAGAGTGCAAAGGAGAGCAAGAGCCTAGTGAGGTGATTGAGATTTGAGAATCCAAGATTAGGGCCTCATTAGTGCAAGGAGAGTAGCAAGTGTGCATCTACCCTTCTCATTACGCTTGTTGTGGTCAAGTGAGAGTTTGTGCTTGTTACTCTTGGTGATTGTCATCACCTAGATGGCTTGGTGGTGATTGGGAGTTTGGTGATCATCCGGCAGAGCTTGTGGATGACCCAACTCAAGTTGTGAGCGGTTGTGGGCGATTCACCATGAGTGAGTGTCGAAGAATCAGCCCGTAAAGAGCACTTAGTCCTGCATGGATCAACGGGGAGCTGCACCCTTGCGCGGGTGCTCCAACGAGGACTAGTGGGGAGTGACGACTCTCTGATACCTCGGCAAAACATTGCCGCGTTCCTTTCTCTCTCTTTACTTTAAGCATTTACATTTGAGCAATTCATTTCGTGTCTTTACATTCCTAGAATTGCCATGCTAGAGTAGGACTAGAACTTAGGTTGCAAAACTTTTGTGCGGTAGAACAATAGAAACACATTCTAGGCACAAGGGGTGAAGTGGGCTAAGTGTAGGATTTAATTATTGCAAAGAATTTTAGAATTAGCCCAATTCACCCCCACTCTTGGGCATCTTGATCCTTTCAATTGGTATTAGAGCCTCGTGCTTGCTAAATTAGGCTTAACCGCCTTGAGAAAGATGTCCCATGGGGATGGACCTCCTCCTATCTTTGAGGGAGATGATTTTCCTTATTGGAAAATCCGCATGGAGGCTTATTTAGAAGCCTTAGATGTTGGAATTCTTTGAGCCGTCTCACAAGGCTTCCAAAAACCTAAGGATCCCACCAACCTTCAAGGCGATGAAGTTAATTATGAAAAATGGAATGCAAAGGCTAGAAACACCATCTTTAGAGGCCTTTGCAAAGATGTTTTTAACCGTGTGAGGAACCACAAGGATGCCCATGCACTATGGTCGGACATTTGTGCGCTCCATGAGGGAACAAAGAGTGAGCATGAGGAACGCTATCATCTTGTCATGAAAAAGCTTAATTCATTTGAGATGCTTCCTAAAGAAAGTGCTAATGAAATGTACTCACGCTTAAATGTTCTTGTAGAGGAAGTCAATGGGCTAGGACTTACACAAGTGCAACCCTCCGATGTTGTAAGAAAAATCTTGAGTGTCCTTCCCATTGACAAATATGGGCATATTGTGACCATGCTTCATCAAGGTGATCTTTCCACCGCTACACCAACTCAAATATTGGGAAAGATCAATGCACATGAGATGTATATGCACATCACACCGCAAGATGGCTCTTCTGCCACCAAGAAGAAAGACTTGGCATTCAAGGCTAGCCAAGAGAACAAGGGCAAAGCAAGAGTTGAACATGAGAGCTCAAGTGATGATGAAATTGATGATGCAAGTCTTGCTCTCATAGTGAGAAGAACCGCCAAGATGCTTAAGAATCTCAACAAGAATGGTGTCAAGTTTGATGGCAAGAAGAAGAAGTTCTTCACTAGCAATAGAAGGAAGCCAATCTCCGAGATGGATTGCTATAATTGTCGAGAACTTGGTCATCTAGCTCATCAATGCCCCAAGCCCAAGAAAGACAAGTACAAGAAGAAGTACAAGGGTAAGAAAGATGACTCAAGTGATGAAGATAATGATGAGAAGAAGAAAAGAAAGCCATACAAGAAGAAGGATGGCAAGAAGAAGGATTTCCACAAGAAGAAGAAGAATGGCAAGGCATACATCGTCGGTGATTGGCTCACAGATATTGATTCATCAAGTTGCTCATCCGATAATGATAGTGAGAATAAGAAGGTGGCCGCTATTGTGATTGACTCTTCACTATCTTCACCGACACCACCGTCATCATCCTCTACACACCTATGCCTTATGGCGAAGGGTGAACGAAAGGTACAAAGTGAGGATGAGAGTAGTGGTGATGATCATGCTACCAATGATGATAGTGATAGTGATGATGAATTTGAATCACCTTCTTATGATGATCTTGTCAAGTTGCTCAATCAATATACTAAAATTATTAGAAAGACAAGAGCTAAAAATGAAAAGGTAGAACTTAAGAATGACTCACTTTTAGCTAAATGTGACATAGCGGAAAAAGCTAGTGTTGAGCTTAGAGAAGAAAATGAAGCTATGTCATCCAAACTCAAGGACCTTAAATCTTCTAAAAAGGAGCTTAAAGAAAAACAGGATAAACTTGAGGGGATACATAATGAGCTCATCACTAGCTACAATATGCTAAAAGAAGAATATACAATCTCAAGATCAATCATGATAATCTTGTTGTTTCTCATGAGCTATTATCCAATGAGCCACATGATGCTACTAACCACATTGTTAAGATTGATATAGCTACATCATGTGATGATTTCATTATTGAAAGCATTGAGCAAGGTTCTAGTAGCAAAGGCAAGCAAGTGGTTGAGTCTGATAACTATGATGAGTATGTCAAGATCAAGAATGAGAATGAGAAGCTCAAGAAAGATCTTGAGAAGCTATCAACCACCAACACCATTGTGATAGAGAACCTTGACCATGATTGTGATCTAGTTCTTGAGAATGACAAGCTTAAAGAAGAGAACAAGAGACTCAAGATGGAGAAAAATCATGATGAACTCAAAGAACAGAACAAGAAGCTCAAATTGGAGAAAGAACATCTCAAGACCCGGCTTGAGCAAGTTCACAAGAGGCCAATATCTCCAAAGTGAGCTACTCATGAACACCGTCATGAAGATAGATAGAAGCGGGATTGGGTATTTGGCAAATCAAGAGAAGAAGGCTGAAGCTCAACAACAACAACAACACAAGTCAAAGCCAAAGCCAAAGAGGTGTTTTGAGTGTGGAGAAGAAGGTCACTTTGCCCATGAGTGTCAAACTACACCACCACAACCCTTGCCTAAGCATGCTAGACCATTTTCTTTCAATGCTCATTACATGCTTAGAAAGGACTCTAAGGGAAAATTGAAAGTCATGTTCTTAGGACCTCCCAACAAGAATAGGCCTAAGAAAATTTGGGTTGCAAAGTCACTTATTGAGAAAGTCAAGGGCCCTCAATAAGTTTGGGTCCCTAAACAAGCTTGATCTCTTGTGTGTAGGTGAACTACAAGACCGGTGGAAGTCATTAGGTAATTGATAGTGGTTGCACTCAACATATGACCGGTGATCCTCATATGTTCACCTCACTAGATGAAGAAGTAGATGGCCAAGAAAGAATTACATTTGGTAACAACTCAAAGGGAAAAGTTCAAGGATTGGGCAAAGTGGCAATATCAAATGGTCATTCAATTTCAAATGTGCTATATGTCACTTCATTGAGTTTCAACTTGCTATCCGTTGGTCAATTATGTGATCTTGGCTTTCAATACTTGTTTACCGAGAAGGAAGTGATTGTATCTAAGAAAGATGATGATCAAGTGATATTCAAGGGTTTTAGGTACAACAACCTATATCTAGTGGACTGCACCTCTGAAGATGCTAACTTGAAGACATGCCTATTCACCAAAACATCACTTGGGTGGCTATGGCATAGAAGACTTGCTCATGTTGGGATGAGCTCACTCAAGAAGCTTATGAAGAATGAATTGGTGAGAGGGTTGAAGGATGTGAAATTTGAGAAGGACAAGCTTTGTAGTGCATGTCTAGCCGGCAAGCAAGTTGCAAACACTTATCCTACAAAAGCTTACATGTCAACAACAAGAGTGCTAGAGCTCCTTCATATGGATCTATTTGGACCAACAACCTACAAGAGCTTGGGAGAAAATCTCTATTGTCTTGTGATTGTTGATGACTACTCTAGATATACATGGGTATTCTTCCTTCATGACAAGACCGAAGTTGCATCATATTTCAAGAAGTTTGCCAAGAGAGCACAAAATGAGTTTGAAGTAAAGCTCAAGAAGATAAGAAGTGATAATGGAAAAGAGTTTAACAACACAAACATTGAAGCATATTGTGTTGAAGTTGAAATCAAGCATGAAGTCTCCACAACATACACTCCTCAACAAAATGGTGTAGTAGAGAGAAAGAACCGGACACTTATCACACTTGCAAGAACAATGCTTGATGAGTACAACACACCCGAAGCTCTATGGGCGGAAGCTATCAACACCGCATGTTATGCATCCAACCGCCTATTCCTTCAAAAGTTTCTTGGCAAGACACCTTATGAGTTGCTCAATGGGAAGAAGCTGGATGTCTCATTCTTCTAGGTGTTTGGTTGTAAATGCTACATCTACAAGAAGCGGCAACACCTAGGGAAGTTTCAAAGATGTTGTGATATTAGCTTTCTTGTTGGTTACTCATCAAAGTCCAAAGCATATCGAGTATTTAATCATGCTACTGGCTTGGTTGAAGAAATATATGATGTGGAATTTGATGAATCTAACGGCTCCCAAGGAGCACATGAGAATCTTGATGATGTAGGTGATGAACCATTGAGGGAGGCTATGAAGAACATTCCGGTTGGAGACATCAAGCCTAAAAATGATGAAGATGATGTACAAGTGATTGATCCACCTTCTTCATCAAATATGCCATAAGATGGTGATAAAGATGGGAGAGTAGAAAATAAAGATACTCATGTCTCTCATGATCAAATGGTGGCACAAGCTCAAGATGTTGATGCTCCACAACCTCCCCCTCAAGTGGTTGATAGAAGAAATTCACCTCTACTATAAGCTCATCCACAAGATCTCATCATAGGGAGTCCTTCAAAGGGTGTAATGACTCGCTCTCAAAAACTTGCTTTATTTATTGAACATCACTCTTTTGTCTCGTGTGTTGAACCTAAGAATGTAGAAGAAGCTTTTCAAGATTCTGATTGGATTAATGCCATGCATGAAGAGTTGAACAACTTCACTCGCAATGAAGTTTGGACTCTTGAAGAGCGACCACAAGGTGCAAGAGTCATTGGAACAAAGTGGGTGTTCCGCAACAAGCAAGATAATTAAGGTATTGTTGTGAGGAACAAGGCAAGACTAGTTGCAAATGGGTTCTCTCAAGTTGAAGGGTTAGATTTTGGAGAGACCTTTGCACCGGTTGCAAGACTTGAAGCCATTCGTATCCTCCTTGCATATGCATCGCATCATGAAATAAAATTATATCAAATGGATGTTAAAAGTGTATTTTTAAATGGCTTCATAAATGAACTAATCTATGTTGATCAACCTCTCGGGTTTGAAGACCCTAGATATCCTAATCATGTTTATAGGTTGTCCAAGGCACTATATGGGTTTAAGCAAGCCCCAAGAGCTTGGTATGAACGCCTTTGGGATTTCCTCATTGAGAAGGGCTTCACCATTGGGAAGGTTGACACCACACTATTCACCAAGAAGCTTGATGGAGAGATCTTCATTTGCCAAGTATACTATTGCAAAGAGTGGTGAATTGATGTCGAAGGAGTTTGAGATGTCAATGATTGAAGAGCTTACATTCTGTCTTGGTTTTCAAGTCAAGCAAATGAGAGAAGGGATTTTCATCTCTCAAGAAAAGTATACCAAGGATCTTCTCAAGAGGTTCAATATGGATGAATGTAAGCCAATCAAGACACTAATGCCATCTAATGGACATCTCGACCTAGATGAGGGAGGTAAAATGGTTGATCATAATCTCTACCGCTCTATGATTGATAGCTTATTATATTTGACCGTATCTAGGCCCAACATCATGTTTAGTGTGTATGTGTGCTAGATTTCAAGCTAATCCTAAGAAAGCTCATTTGGTTTCCGTTAAAAGAATCCTTAGGTACCTTAAGCACACACCAAGCATTGGTCTTTGGTATCCCAAAGGAGCTAGATTTCAACTAATTGGCTATTCCAATTCGGATTATGCCAGTTGCAAAATTGATAGAAAAAGTACATCTGGAGGGTGCCATTTGCTTGGTAGATCACTAGTGTCTTGGTCCTCCAAGAAGCAAAATAGTGTGTCTTTGTCCACCGCCGAAGCGGAATACATTGCCACGGGTGCTTGTTGAGCACAAATACTTTACATGAAACAAACTTTGCTAGACTATGGTGTAGTTCTAGAAAAGGTACCTCTTTTGTGTGACAATGAGAGCATGATAAAGCTTGCTAATAATCCAGTTCAACACTCTCGCACCAAGCACATAGATATCCGCCATCACTTTCTTAGAGATCATGTTGCTAAAAATGATATATCACTAGAAGGTGTAAGGACCGAGGATCAATTGGCAGATATCTTCACTGAACCACTAGATGAGGCGACGTTTTGTCGGTTGAGGAATGAGCTCAATGTGCTTGATTTTAGTAACTTCACTAAATAATGAGCTTGTGTTGTCCCTTGCATTGCATTGTAATATACAACATGTTTAATTTTTGGTAATGCACTTATGGCTTGTCTAACATGGTTAAGATAACTGCCGAAAAGCGTGTGAAGAAGCTTAACCTTGGATCAAACTTGACAAGCAACTAGAATTGCTTTCAAGTATTGCATTGCATATGCATGTGTATTGCTTTGTCGTTTCTTTTCGGTTATCTTCCCTTTTATTGACTATTTTCTTAAAAAGAATTATAGCCTAAGGCAAAATATTTTAGAAAAATTGAGGGTTTGAGAGAGGTCATTCTCATTAGTCCCAATTGGTGTTTACTTGGGTCTTATTGAAGTTGGGACTTGATTGAGAACAGGAAGCGCGAAGGAACATTGAAGAATCGCTGAAGAATGGCAACCGAACGCTGCACCAGACTCTTGGATTCCAGCGTCTGGTCAGTTCACAAGAGGTGAACAGAAGCACGCAGAAATGACCGGACACTAAAACAGTGCTCAACCAGCATCCAGTGTGAAGGTGTCCCTGCGTCCAGTCATTTGAAGAAGACGTTGTCAGGACTGACTGGACTCTGACTATGCCCGGTCAAGGATAACCGGACGCATCCGGTCATGACTTGAGAGGTTTTGGACCTCTCTGTTGTCAACCGGACTCTAGGTGGCAGCATTCGGTCATTGTCATCCTTGCCGTCGCTCCCGCTCCCACGCTGCCTGTTCAAAGGAGTAAAAAAAATATTAGGGTTAGTAAAATATTCCACACACTTGCACATCTTGATCAAAGTGTATGACTTGCATTTCCTTGGGTCCGGTTTTTTACTTAGCAATATATGTTATGTAAGTATGCCTCTCATTCATACCTACCTAAAACTCCACTCAAAGCCTTTTAAGAGATAGGATGAAAAGAAGGCAAAACAATCAAATGTCTTGGTGAGGATCATACACATTAAGCGATTGAGTGAATCATTTGAGGAACTTACATTTTATTTTGCAAAACTCATAGAACCTTCGGATAGAAGGTTGATCAAAGAATGAATGATTGGTCATTCTGCTAAAACCGTACTGAACCATTGCCTTGCCATGGCCCGCACTGCCGTGCCCATGACCACCTCTACTGCCGCGCCGCCGCATTCACACCAGTGCCCTAGTCCATCTCTATCACCGCGTCTTCTCGGCCGCCGCATTGCAAACCCTAACCCTATCCTTTGCCAATCCCGGTGGTGCCCTGTGGTCCGTTCCTCTGCTGATTGGTCGCCGGTTCGTCGGTTTTCGTTAGGTAGCAAGCCATCGCTTTCAATTTCGCATCTACTACTTCCTTGTTAGGGTTTCGCACCTCTAGATGAATATTATGATTATTTATATCCTATCTATTCTATCATGCAGCGAGTCAATGCTCTTGTGGTTGTCTTTACAGTTGTCAGTGAACTCGGGGCCAAGCCCGTGAGTACGGATCGAGGCCAAGCCTCGTGAGTGTTAGTTGACAGTTAGTTCTCGTCTGTGGCAATAATTCTCTTCAGCTCCAGCAATGGCATGAGTCAAGAATGCCAGAGGTGGTCCCGATGATGAGGATCCGAGGTGTCCGCCTCACCTGTCTGCTCAGGAGAAAGGCAAGACGAAGAAGACTACAACGAAGAAGCATAAGTTTGTAGATGCAGATACTGAGAGAGCAGCAGCAGTGGCAGTCGCCGTAGAGCGAGCGGAGAGAGGTGGAGCTAGGAGTGGGTCTATATTGTAGATCAGCTATCACCAGCACAGAGGGCCACCGTCGAGTGGGTTGAGAGTCGTCATGGTAGTCTAGCTGGGACTGTCATGCTTGGAGGATGGTGTGTCGCTTTAGAAGAGAGTCAGCCTTAGGGGTAGACTATTGAGCAGCAGACACAGTCAGCAGTGCAGTCAGAGGATACTCAGCAGGCAGAGCAGACTGAGGAGATAGAGCAGGAAGCACAGCCACAACTTTGATGCTCTGTTCGCACACGTACTTAGGTGTCACTGAGGCCCGAGACACAGAGGAGGGGCTCTCATCCATCTCCCAGACCACAGGGTCCGCCTCTAGTTACTCACCTTGACCTAAGGGAAGCCATAGCCAAACAGGTGCAGTAGCTCCACTTCATGTAGTTTGAGGACTGGTTTCCGCCAAGGCAAGATGAGCGTGCATCAGAGCACTTCTACACAGTACTGCAGGAGGATTTCTATCATGCTTATCTGAACAGTGGGGTTGCATTCAAATCTCAGAGAGTCTGTTCTATTGAGTCACTTGTTGCAGCTGTAGGAGAGTAGATCTGTCCGCACCTCTCATATCTACCAGGGTTGATAGATCTCCTTGGATGGATTGGCTGCTATGTTCCATCATAGGTCTATGAGTTCTACTCTTCACTTTGGATTAACCTAGGGCACAGATTCATACACTTTGCATTAAGAGGCCATGACTATTGGCTCCAAAGCTCGAGGGTCAGAGAGATTCTCAGGATTCCAGAGTCACCCATTCACCTTCACGGGGTTTGCTATGGTCAGACAGAGCGTCCCAGATGCCCTCATGGTGGTCTTGTGCCTCCCATAGACCTTGTCAGACCATGCTTCATAGAGCCATTTGGCGAGGGGTCGAGCAGGACACCACGAGACCTTACTCCTACAGCTCGGCTTCTTGATGCTATCATGAGGAGGACTCTACTCCCGAGGATGGGTTACCGTGAGGGTTTGACTCGCATTCAGTTGTGGTTAGTGAATTCTCTGGTACAACAGACCGTATTTGATATTTGGGATGTCATTCTTTTAGAGATGGAGGATACACTAGCAGAGGGCTTCAGAGATCATCGTCAGCTGCCGTATGCTCACTAGATCACCTTCTTGATTTGAAAGGCAGTTACACAGAAGTCCCTAGAGATGATGGCTGAGTACACAGGTGCTACTACAGAGTTTCCTCCATATAACATGACTCAGATGCTCCACCACAGTAGTGCGAGGACACCTAGCCAGCTGAGCCATCGCCCAGAGGTCCTAGAGATAGCAGCCCAGTAGGATGAGATCATCAGGAGCATTGTAGCGATAGAGGAGGAGTAGCTAGATGCTCAGTAGGAGGGTGTGGCCGAGAGTGACCCTAGTGACAGCTCTGATGATGACTATTGGCCTATTCCTTAGACGCCTCCTCGACCACACGATAGAGAGGCCAGTGACTCCAGTTCAGCTCCACCACAGACACCGCAGATAGACCCTGCTCTTCTAGCAGTTCTTGAGCGGATGAGGCAAGATCAGGCACGCCAGGCCTAGGAGACCATAGCTGCACTAGCACAGGTTTAGGCTCGACAGGACGAGTTCTAGAGACAACAGCAGGCCATGTAGCAGCAGCATCTCATTATCTAGCAGCAGTTGCTTGGCTTTATGCAGCATGTCGTCGCTGCTATTGGGGTTGCTCCTCCATAGTCTACACCTCAGATAGGCTAGCCTACCACCACTTCAGTGACTCCAGCTGTATAGCCCAGTGAGCTTCAGAGTCAGGGACAACCAGCTACTCAGTTTGCTTCACCTACAGAGCAAGTGTCCTAGTAGTTTGCTTCGCTAGTGATAGCCTAGGGTCCTCATTTCACACCTATTGTTACGTGCTTCACTCCGCCTCAGAGCTCCTCAGTGCTAGTGTCTGACACCCTAGTATCTAGGAGTCTTGGTGCAACATTCAGTGAGCTTATAAGGTAGCCTACACCGCCAGAGTTATGAGTCCCTGTTCCTACCATAGTTGCTCCAGTTACTAGGACTACTGAGATGCTCCTGTTGTCTGTGGCATCATCAGAGCCACCTTCTACAGTGATACTTCTAGAGTCACAGGCCACGCCAGTTCCTGAGCAAACCTAGACCTCTTCACCTTCACTTCTAGTGATAGAGGGTCAGACCGCTCAGAGCTTAGGGTCAGAGGATGATGCTGCACAGTTCTAGATTTCTCACCGCACCTCAGTGCCTGACTCATCTACTCCTGCCCCACCGTCTAACCCTTAGGTTTTGGTGCTTAACGCCAAAGGGGGAGAGGGATCGAGTATGTTAGATCTAGGGGGAGCGTTACATCTAGGGGGAGCTTTTGATTCTTTACTTTTGGGTCTTTATGTGTGATACATTATGCATTCACGTTTACTTTCATGCATCATCATATTTACATGTGGTTGTGAGACTTATGTGACATGTGTGCTCTCTACTTTGATTTATATATATGTCATGTCACTTGGTTATGCTCATTTGCTTTGCTTCCACATTTTAACTCCGATTCAAATGAGCTTTACTTCTTGTACTCTTTCTTAATTCATATCTATTGAGTACACCATGTTGGCTTGGGTCATATAAGCATGTCTAACTCCTTTGCTCTTATTGTCAAAAGCTTATATGAACCAAGTATGTTGAAAACCTCATCTCTTTTACATACTCGAGGCTGTATTGTCATCAATCACCAAAAAGGGGGAGATTGAAAGCATCTAGGCCCCTAGTTGGGTTTCGGTGATTAATGACAATACGAGATTACTATGACTAACGTGTGTTTTGCAGAGGCAATTTAAGTTAGGTCATGGTAATGGCAATTGATTGGGCAATCATGGTTGTCATGCCCCTATGATGGAAATCGTTTCGGTTTTCAAAGGATGGACGACAAGGTTAAGGATGGACTAGTTCTAAGTGTCGTTTGGTGTTGAAGAGACACTTAGAGTAGTTTAGGACTTTGTTTTTCCTTTGGCCATACTATTAAGGGGGTATAGACTAGTAGCTTGACCTAGGTGAGTCTAGTGGGTTAGGTGTGGTTCACACTTATCAAATCTAGCACTAGGTAGCTCCAGAGTAGCCCTAAAATCAATTGGAGCAAACTTCATTCACATATGATTTCGAGTTGGAAGTGAATGAAGGGTCAAATGATTGACCGGACGCTGGTCTGCTTGTGACCAGACGCTGAAGGTTGAGTCCGGTCAGTTCATTTGATCAACTAGAGCCGTCTAGTTGAGACCGAACGCTGAGTGAAAAGTGACCGGACGTTGGGTGCCAGAGTCCGATCAACTCCAGAGAGGTTCCAGAGAGGGAGTTTCCTGATCGGACGTGTTCGATCAGTGCTAACCGGACGCTGGTCCGGATCCGATAACTGACCGGACGCTGAACTGTGAAGTGACTGAACTCTGGGTGCCAGTGTCCGGTCAACATCAGTATGGCTCCAGAGAGCGTTTTTCATGACCAGACACGTTCGGTCAGTGCTGACCGGATGCAGGTCAGAGTCCGGTCAGAACTTAATGGCTCTTTCTGACATAGTGGCGGGGATAACTGATCGGAGCGTCCGGTCATCCTGATCAGAGCATCTGGTCACCCCACAGAGTAATGACTCAGCCTCCAAACATTATGTTTTGAATGAGGGGGTATAAATAGTTACTCCACTCATCCAAAGGAGGCCTCTTGCCCATTTGTTTAGCTGAGAAACACCGTTGAGAGTGTAAAGGAGAGCAAGAGCCTAGTAAGGTGATTGAGATAAAAAATCTTTGCCCAAGGAGGTGTCCTATAGATAAAAAATCTTCCTTGCCTATGTCGTGAGAATGAAAGGGTCATCCTTGTACCAGAATGATTTAATGTTGATGGATCTGAAATGTCCGTCATCATCAATGCTTGCAGACTTCGTAGTGCCATCTAGATTGTACTAGTCACATCGCATAAGAACCATAGACCTAGACTCGGGTATCAGGACCACATGATAGTGCATACAAACCTTGACTGACCTTTGTTGGTTTCTCTCTACGCAGCTCCTCGATCTGCACACAAACTTGAAACCACAGTCACCACTAAGTTGTCGTATAATTCTGCCAATGATCAGTCTAACAAAACTAAAATATGCTAATCACATACATGAGACTTAAACCATGCTGGAAACTCTACTGCTAGCCTACTATCAACATCATCACTTGCCCTTTGTTCCTCTAAAATTTATCTATATATTCTATAGCACATATAAGCATTATTATTGGTAACATTTCATACGTAATACAGGAAACAACAAATTAGCATATAAAAAATCAAACTTAATGCACATATGGTCCAACCTCGTCGTAGTTATTAAGCACATACCAAGCTAGCTTATTCATTTTGGCTTTATCCTTGATCTCCTTTACCCTAATTTGGCCAATGGGCTTGATACCATGCATGAAAACAAAGGTCTCACCAGGTGCTAGCCCATCATGTGACATATTGTCATCCTGGTTATATCTTATTTTAACATCGTCCATGAACCTCTTCCAAAATGCCAACGTCGCACTTTCTAAGTAAGCCTCTGCAATTGATCCTTCAAGCCTAGCCCTGTTCCTTAATAAATTCTCCAACGTGCCCAATCGCCGTTCTATTGGGTACATCCATCCGTACTATGCGGACCTTCTAAGAAGTGCCTCATCAGGTAGATGGACAACCAAGTGCACCATAACATCAAAAAAGGCTGGTGGAAAAATCTTCTCAAGCTTGCATAAGATGAGTGGGATGTCTCGTCTTAGCTTTTCCAGGACTTCTTTCCTCAGAGTTCTACTGCATAGTTGCCTAAAGATGTTCTCAAGTTCTGAAATAGCTTCATATACATCTTTGCGAACAGAACCTCTTAAGCCTGCAGGTATGATCCTCTAGAGAAGGACATGGCAAGTATGTGTTATCAGCTTGCCAACTACCTTGGTACCATCTGCACTTATGGATTTTGCTAGGTTGGCTGCATAACCATCTAGAAGCTTGACACATTTAAGGAACTTGCAAAATTTTGCTCTGTGTTTTTTCGTCATTACATAGTGAGCTTTTAGGAATTTAAGCGAGGTGCCTTACTGCACGCCGTGATATTGAGGCCTTATGTTCATATCATGCAAATCTAGCCTAGCATTCGTTGTGTCCTTTGAATTGCCCTCCACTTTCAACAATGTCCAAAGAATGTTTTCACATATGTTCTTCTCAATGTGCATGACATCAAGATTGTGTGGCAGCAATAGATCCTTCCAATACGACAGCCCCCACCAAGCAGATTGTCGATTATAAATCACTGGCTCTTCTCCATGCTTTTGTTTCCTTTTTTCCATCATGCTTACCTAGGCAAACATCTTTAACCTTCTCGAGTTCCTCAAGGACCTCCTGTAAGTGAACTTTTCCGATGCATCTCGATCCTTAGTTTCTCCATCAAAATCCAAGCTCTTCATCCAAGGGTGATCCCTAGGAAGGTAACGACGGTGTCCAAGGTAGCCTAGCTTCTTTATTAGGCTCCTTGACAATGGAATTTTGTCACAACAAATACATGCATAATAACCTTTTGTAGTTTGGCCTGACAAGGTGCTCAATGCTAGAAAATCGTGTATGCACCAAAGCATGGCAGCGCGCAGAGTGAAGCCTTTCTTATTATAATGATGTAGTACATGCAAAGTGTCGACACCCTTCCATAGTTCCTTTAGTTCTTTTATAAGAGGCTCCAAGAATACATCAAAATCCTTTCCTAGAGAAGTTGGGCCGGGATCAGTATAGACATAAAGCAATTCGATGGGTTCACACATTCCCATGGTGGCAGGTTCAGAGGCGTTACAAGAACAGGCCACATACTATATGTCGAGCTAAAGTTGCCAAATAGATTGAAACCATCTATGGTGACGGCAAGCCTCAAGTTCCTTGGATCATCTGCAAAAGTTGGCTGCTTTCTATCAAAGTCCTGCCATGCCTCCTCATCTACTGGATGGCTCATTTCACCGGTATTCTTCTCTCGCTTAGTCTCATGCCATTCGGCGTCCGCTGTTGTTCCTTGAGCAGCAAAGATCCTCTGCAACTTCGGTATTAGAGGAAAATGCCTCAAAACCTTATGAGGAACCCGCCTGCTACCATCTGCATCCTCCCATCTAGACTCTTTGCATTTTGGGCACGCTTGCAATTCCTCATGATCACCCCAAAATAACACACAGTTGTTCTTGCACACATGGATACTTTCATAACCTTGTCCTAATTCTTGAATATATTTGCGTGCCTCCTCACATGATTTTGGTATGTTACTACTAGGGAATGCATCTGACAACAACGCCAATAGTGCATCAAAATAGTTGTTGCTAACTCGATAGCGGGACTTGATATAGAACAACCTGACAAGGAAGAAGAATCTTGAGAAGGTAGATTTAGAAGAAACTGATTGCTTCAACTCATCCAACACTCTTTTAAACTTTGGGACTCCTCCAGCCCACTCTTCAGATGTCAACTAGTTTTGAACTAAATCATCAAAATATGATAATATTTTATCGTTGCGGTACTCCTGCTCCTCCACCTCCACAATCCAACCTTCATGATGAGATCCATGCACATCTAATGGCTCTATAATGTCAGTACCTCCTCCCTCTTCCCCATGATGAATCCATGTGGTGTATGTGGGTGACATTCTATGTATAAGTAAGTCATCCTTCACCTCCTACCAAGTTTTAACCACTTGGTTAAGACAATGTGTACACGGGCAAGGGATCTTTTGCTCTGGGTATTTTTGTTTAACCATATCCATGAACTCTTCAACTCCTGCGATGAACATCGGCAAGAATGGTCTCCCATTAGGAATCTAGGATCTGTCCATCTATTGCAGCAAAAGTATGCAAAGTCCGTTAAAGTTTCGACCATTGTGTGGACAGTGGCAAAACTAGCATTAGAACAAAGCATACAGTGTTCGGGAGCACTAATCTATGCATTTGTTCATATCATACTATGGGACCATTTGGTTTTCTATTTTTGTGCGACAAAAGCATTGATTTCAATTGAAATTCATACAGAATAGCCTTTCTTTATGTGTTCTTTACTTTATCGTGTACAGAAAATAGAGTTCTATAATCACAGAAGAAGGTACTCATACCTTTGTTCTATGAACTAGCATGGCTCGGCTGCAAGCCGCCTCTGCCACTGCACACACCTGATCACGCGGACGCCAATGCCACCACGCTCCACTGGGAGAGCCCCGCCACACCACTAAAAGGACGTCTGAGCCACCACAGCAGACTAGGGATCCTCTTCCTTCGTCTCTGCCATTGCCGCCGTCGCCGCCGCAAGTCCAGCGGGCATAGATTTGTTTCCACTTGTAGGGGATATATCCAATTTAGGTCAACTTGTAGGGCATCCACACAACCAATAGGATACTATAGCGACTCCAAAGAGATGTCGGCATAGCCAGGCGTCTAGCACAATGGTAAAGATGCTCCAATCCTTGGTCTTGAGGTATCAGACTTTTTTTGAGAAATTAAACCCCGACGACACACATGGTACAAGTGACACGCAAATCGTCGGGTCCCACAGGTTGGATGGAGATGGAGAAAGGTCCTATAGGTACACGTGACACGTAAGCCATCGGCTCCCATAGGTCGGATGCAGAAGGACCGAGCAGAGATTTTTTTGACAAATTACAAGCATCAAGTGACACGCAAGCCATCGGGTCCCGCAGGTCGGATGGAGATGAAGAACGATTACATAGGTACATGTGACATATAAGTCATCGGGTCCCATAGGTCGGATGCTGAAGGGCCCCGCAGGTACATGTCGGATGGAGAAAGGACCGAGCGAAGACTTTTATGATGAATTGTAAGCGTCATGGATGAGTAACTGCAGGTCCCACAGGTACACGTCGGATGGAGAAGGGTCCCACAGGTATACATCACATGGAGAAAGGATCGAGCAGAGACTTTTATGATGAATTGCAAGTGTCACGGATGAGTAACTACAGTTCTGAGAAAGTACCATGTGGATCTATGATGAAGCATTGTTTCATGGATGTGTAATTAGTTCAATAACGAAGCCCTGTTCATCATAGTATTAAAGGATATCATCATAGATGAGTCGTGCGAGTGATCTGTGATGAAACCCTATGCTCTTCTATGATGTTTTTTTGTGACGATGCCTGATTTCATCGTAGATAGGGAGGGTTGAAGGATCGTCACCACTGATCTATGACAAAACAGAAAAAAATCGTCATAAAAAGCGATCTTCTATGATGGTTTTAGAATTGTCATTAAGATTTTCATCATAGAACTAGATATTTCTAGTAGTGTATGTCTCTTCTTCTAAACCACATATTTAGAGAGAGATCACTATCTTTTAGAACATGGAGTATTTACCTAACAAACATTTTTTTGTCTACTCCCAGTGTAGGAGCAGAGTTTTTGGTGGATCTAAATGGAAGCATGTTTTAGCGTACTCCTAGTGTAGGAGCAACATGTATATGTGGGTGTACGTGATCTTGATCTTGGGAGCATGATAAATCTCTTAACAAGGGTTAACAAGACTTGACCAAACTCAACACAATAACAAGTAGCGTATGTGGAAGGCTTGAAACTTGCTAGATGTTATATTTGGCTTTGGTAGGAATTGCTCACCAAATGAGGAGCATGTGATACTATAGTTTTATAACATTTTTATCAAAACAAATTCTTCAAGTACTTTGAATAGAAATGGTAGGATTTCTAAGTCAGAACTATATCACACCTCACAACAACTTTGTCAACATGATTGTCCTATTAAAATATTTTCCCACAAGCGTAAGTGAATGTATATGGAACAAACTTTATGCAGGCTTCTATCTTAAAATGCTATGGACATGTCACTTTTGGAATTCTGAACAAAGTGTGGTTTATAAAATTGCATGAAGGTGGAGTGACATTTGTTTTGCATTTTTAATTTGTTCAATTTTAAATTTCAAAATTTTTGGAGCATTTGAGGGTAGCGTTGCACAAACCACCGCTGAAGAGAAGGAGCTGAGTTAGAGGTGGTTTGGCTAAACCAAAAGTTTAGCCAATCCTCTCTTGAGCCATTTGTCCTGTCCTTCTGCATGTTGGATCAGTCGATGTTTGTGCAACGTGTTGGTGGGAGATCTCAAATGTGTTTTCATCTTGCTTAAGAGATCTCACCCACACTTATTGTTGTACCTACTAAACAGTTTCACTCTGGAGGAAGCTTTGGGAGGATGTGTATGCTTTTCATGCCAAAAGAGTTTTGAGGTATTGCCAAAATCCTTGAATTCGATAGGGAACTCCGAAGGATGAATCACTCTTTCCTTCGAAGTTCGTGGTTTGGGTGAGGGCTCATGAGTCTAATCTAAGGATGCTATAGGTTTAGATTTGACTGATGAGGACTCCTCAACACTCAACATGACTTTAGCCTAGAGGGGTTTGGTTCTTATGACGAAAAAAATGTGTTTGGCTACAAAGTGCTCAAGGAATTCTACTTGCTCCGTCATAGTTTTGTGTGTAAATTTCTACCTCCGGCAGTCATGTCTAGACATAGGTCAGCTTCCATGGCAATACCCAAACAAAAGAGTCGCAACAATATGCTGTCGGGTAAAGATAAGTCTAGGCCGGCGTGTATTAAAACAGAGAACCTATCCTAGGCTGCACCTATTGACTCCTCATTTTGTTCAAAGTTGAGGATCGCCCTTGGTAGAGAGACGATACGGGACATAGGGAAGAATGCAAGATGAAACTTGTCCTTAAGTTCATCCCAATCCCCATTCATACTTTCTATGGCGTGAGTGTACCATTGCTTCGCCTTCCCTGTGAGAGAGAAGGGAAACAATTTCCACCTTAGTGTTTCCTATGTCATGTCTGAGATGCTCAGGCACGAACACATCTCGAACTCTAGCAGGTGATTGCAAGGGTTTTCATCATCGTGCCCTAAGAAGGGTTGTGCCCAAACCATGGCTATTAAGCTAGGGTGGAGTTCATAGCCAGATGAAAACTTTAGTTTTGGTGGTGGCTCAGGAAACTCTCTCTTTGTAGCGGATGGGTACAAAGTTGAAGTTGGCTTCATAGTGAAAAGATAAAAGAAGATATTTTTGTCTTTATAAAAAGAAAAAGATACAGATACGAGGACGAACTAGGTTCGAAAAAAATAGCAACCGTTTCTGGCAACGGTGCCAAAAATGCTTGTTGGTATTTCTTAACGTATACAGAAATAATCTGCAAGCGCACGGAACTACCGTTGTAGCATTTCACCCAGAAGTATTCAGGATATTGTATTTTCCACAGGGAACGGAGGTACTCTTCTAGCTAGTTCATCCAAGGACAACACAAGGGTAGAGTTGGAAGAGGATGATATGGATTCCTATGGTTTTAGATTCTAAGGATAGATAAACTATACTTCTACTTGCTTACTTCGGGCTATCAACACCTGCCGTGGGGCTGTAGCACCTGCCGCCTACCCCTCAACCGTGGGGCATGAGGCAAACGAAGGTAGCCTCTAGCCTAGACACCATGTCTATGCTATTGACTACTACTCTAGCGTTGCGTAGGGTGATCCATCTTTATCAGGGCCCTCTACTAGAGTATCCATTACAAGAACGGACTACGAACCCGCAAACAAGTAAGAGTAAAGCTTAACTAAACAAAGACTTAATAACATAAGAATCATGAACACTCACTTAGCGGGATAACCCATTGAAGTACAGGTGTTCATCGAGGTAAAAGTTTGGGGCGACACCGATAAGCTCGGCGCTTCCCCGTACTCTCCCTCACATCTCTCCCTTACTACTCTAGATAGCTACTAGGGCCTAAGCCCTTGGAGTGTTGCTCAAATGTGGAGTGCTCTTTTCCTTGAGGTGGTGTTGTTAAATGAGGAGGAGGGAGCCTCCTTTTATAGGTGGAGAGGAGGGGGTTCTTTGGAAAATGCTTCATCCTCTCATGGAAAGCACCAAACTGACCTCCAAGTACGTTGAACTTGGGCCAAGCCCCGAGAACCGACCAAAGAGAGGCGGTTTTAACCGCCCTGACAAGGTTGGGCCCGAGGCGAGACACAAGGGGTGTGCCACCTTGAGTCCAATTTTGTTGTGCGGTATTCTTTGGTCTTCTAGAGTGGGCCTGTGTGGGTTTTATGCTGATTGGTGGTGTTTGGATTTGGGTTTGTCAATGTTCTCCTCTCGTATGGGCCCTAATTCTTTTGGTGATTGGGCTTCTCTCCTTTGGGCTTGTGTAGAATGGTATTTGTGCTTTGTCCTCTTGCACATTTTAAGCCTCTTTATGTGTATTTCCA
Organism: Miscanthus floridulus; assembly: GCF_019320115.1. Taxonomy (NCBI): domain Eukaryota; kingdom Viridiplantae; phylum Streptophyta; class Magnoliopsida; order Poales; family Poaceae; genus Miscanthus; species Miscanthus floridulus. Next base: position 88,946,816 of record NC_089589.1, read on the forward strand.
CAAATGTCCTCCTGCAAATGTATAAACACCAAAACTCGTGGAATTCATTAGTCATAAACTCTATCACTAAGTTTGGTGTTCATTTGAGTGGATTTTATGTGAGTGTTGGTGGTTGGAAATAGGAGTTAAGGACCACCAACAGGTCGCCGCCACCCTAGCCCTCCTCTTGGCTAAACATGCTAAGTCTTCACTCTCATCGGCCAACTAGGGAACACTTGGAACCTTTGGGGGATATTTGACAACTTTGTTAGACATTGTGTTACCTTGCCAAATGAGCAACGTGTTTGGATTCTCAGCTAGCTTACCTCGAGGTCTGTGTTTGGCAAAGATTTTCTTTGCTGAGATGAGCTTGCTGATGAGGACACCACGAGTACATCTACACCAGCAGCACCTCAGGCGCCTCCAGTTGATCATCTAGGGCCAATCACTCGGGCCCGTGCGAGAGAATTAAACTTCATCATGCTATTAAGGAATGAAGGGCCAGCGGAATAAGAAGATGGCCCAACAGGGCAGCCCAGGTGGGGCGCCTAGGGCTGGGAGCCGCCGCCTTTCCCCTGGTGGCGCCCCCCCCTCCTGCCGTCGATCTGGACTCCAGGGGCTGCGCCCCCTTTATTTAGTCGGAGTCCCTTTTGTTTACAACTCGAGTTTTGTTTTACATCTAGCTTTAGCTACTCTCGAACACGGCAATTCCGCGCCGTCTTTGTGTGATTCAGAACTCCACCTTCGAGCGATAATTGTGATTGCTCGCGTCTTTTTCTTGTTCGTTTTTTTCGATTGCGTGCAGGAAACGATCTTCGTGATCAGGCTGATCTCGCACCGGCGAGGTTGGTAACCATCGGGAGTTGGTTCAGCGATTGCATTGGCGCTTCGGGTTCGCTCGTCGTAGTCGGATCGTGAGGGTCTACTTCCAGCAGATCGAAATTATCTCCACTCACCGAAAGATCGGGCACCCCCCCTTCTATCAAGTGGTATCAGATTTCCAGGTTGATCGGTGAGCTTTATCGAGTGTTTTCCCGATTCATATTTGTTCATTACCTAGAGTCCACAAAAAGCCAAAAAAAAACAATATTTTACTTTCCGCTGTCCTATCAACCTTTGTGCCTTTGCATTTTCGTTCCAGTTTCGCATTGTTGAGTTTGTTTCCGTGGTCGAGTCTTGTTGCTGGTTTAGGATTGTGTTCGTGGTCGTAGTTCAACCGCACCGTTGCTATTCTTTGTTTCCGCCGCTATCCCACCCACCGTTCCCAAACAACAAGTCGAAGCCACCATATTACTCGACTTGCCCCCGCTAGCCGCCTTGTGTGATCTCTCGCCGCCGCGCTAACCCTAGATAGGTTGCCAGCCGCTGTTATTTCTCCTGCATCGCAGCCCTCCTTACATCATCTGGCGCCTACCTACTGCTGTTAGTCACAGGGACGATTGATCCTGTGATCGGTGTTGGAGTTTAGGGACGCTTTGCCCTAACTGCCGCCGCCGTGTTGTGCCTTCCGGAAAACATAACTTGAGATACCTTCGGTAAAACAGGCATAACTTTTCGCTCGTTTGTCAGAAAAATCTGAAATTTTTTGTGGAGCATCTCGACACCATTTGGAGCCGACCCAAACTCACCTTCGGTCTGTTTGGTTTCGTCAAAATCCCCAAAAAAATTCGGGAAAATATAGAAAAAAATTGTCAAGGGTTTTGCACGTTTTTCAGAGAACGTGTTGTTTTTCTGTAGGCCACATAACACCTCAGTTGTAGGTGCCAATTTTTGTGGTTGCATCTTTTGTGATCCTTGTTCAGAGAAAAATATAAAAAAAAATAGTGCCAAAAAAAAAAAAAAGTTTATTCCTACTAGTACCTTTTGGAAAAATCTGGGCTATTTGCTTGTTCTGTGAGTTCTTTCCATCGTCCTTTGTTTCACCTTGTTGCGCTACGTCTAGGACACGTCTTAGCCAGCACTTGTGACTTGTACTTTGGATACTTATTGAACATTCGCTAATCTGCATTCGTTAATTGCTAATCCTTGACTTGAGTGCGGCCTACCCAGAACTCCACATAGTTCTACGACGAGCTGACTTTGTTCCCAGGCAATCGCTGCTCCAATCTTTCGCGAGTTCCTCCGGTCGGTTGTGGGTCGCCCCTGTGTGCTAGGTAAGAACGGATAAGACATTGATAACAGCACTAGTGTGAGCGCCTTGTGAACCGTTACACCCTATTTTGGCATCGGTTTTGTGTTTGCGCTAACCATGGCAGGCGACGGCGACGACGTGAAGGATGAGCTGCAGGACATGCGGACACAGATTGATGGACTTGCCACCGACATCAAGACGATGCATGAACGGATGGATTCCACGGTCACTACGGCGAACGAGCGGTTCGATCAGTTAGACCTCTCGCAGACAGCCACCAAGACCACGCTCGACACCATCGTGTCACGCCTCGACTCATTGAGCACGCTGGTCGCAGATCTCCAGAACGATTATGTTGGTGACACGGAGCAGGACGGTGGAGACCGTCAAGGCCGCGCTCGCCGTGTGCCACGCCGTCCCGGTAATGATTCTTTTGCTAAGATAAAATTTAAAATTCCATCTTTTACTGGCAAATATGATCCTGCTGCATATCTTGATTGGGAATTAGAAGTCGACCAGAAATTTTCATGCCATGATATTCCTGCTAATTCTCAAGTTAAAGCTGCTATTAGTGAATTTACTGATTTTGCTTTAATTTGGTGGCGTGAATATAAACAAAAACATCCCGCTACAGTTCCAACCACATGGGATCAATTAAAAGCTGCTATGCGATACAGATTTGTACCTTCTTATTATGCTCGCGATTTGCTTAATAAAATGCAATGTTTTCAGCAAGGTTCACAATCTGTAGAGGACTATTACCAGGAATTGCAAAAAGGCATGATTCGGTGTGGGTTAGTTGAGGAAAACGATGCTGCTATGGCACGTTTTCGTGGTGGGTTAAACCGTGAAATTCAGGATATACTTGATTACAAAGAGTATTATGATATGACCACATTATTTGAATTTGCTTGCAAAGCTGAACGTCAAATACAGGGACGCCGCTCGAAGCCATATTCTAACTCTTTTGCAGGACGAAGCTCGACATCCGGTTCAGCACTCGCGCCCCCTGCACCGTCCACACCCACCACTACACCACGTGAGCGGGCAGCCACTTCTGCAGGTACTCCTCCGTCCACAGGTGCAGTTCCTTCCACACGCCGCACACGGGATATTCAGTGCTTTCGTTGCCAAGGATTTGGCCATGTGTCTCGGGAATGTCCGAACAAGCGTGCCTTGCTCATTCGTGACGATGGTGAGTATTCTTCTGCTAGTGATTCTGACGATATTCAACCCGCTATGCTTGCCACTGACCATGCAGCAAAGACGGACGTACATGTCAACCCGGACGACGCCGATAGGTATGAAAGTCTTGTTGTGCAGCGTGTTCTTAGTACACAGGTCGCTACGCCTGAGACGAATCAGCGACACACTCTTTTCCATACCAAGGGCGTTGTGCAAGAGCGATCCATTCGCATCATCATCGACAGCGGCAGCTGCAACAATTTGGCGAGTACCGCGCTGGTTGAGAAGTTGTCTTTACCCACTCGTAAGCATCCACATCCATATCACATTCAATGGCTTAATGATGGTGGGAAAATTAGAATTACTCGTTCGGTCCGTGTTCCTTTCTCCATGGGTGCTTATTCTGATTTTGTCGATTGTGATGTTATTCCCATGGAAGTATGCTCTCTGTTACTTGGGCGACCTTGGCAATATGATACTGATAGCTTGCATCATGGTCGTTCCAATCACTATTCTCTCATGTTTAAGGGTCAAAAAATAATTATACATCCAATGACACCTGAACAAATTATTAAAGATGATCTTGCTCGAGCTGCTAAAACTGCTAAACAACTTGCACCATCGACCTCTGTTAATTCTGAAATCAAGTTAAATGCTCCTGTTTTGCTTGCTACACGTGCTGATTTTGATAAGTTACATGATGCTACTTTGCCATGCTATGCCCTTATATGCTCTCGTGTGCTCGTTTCCCTTGATGATACACCGTCTTTGGATATTCCCCCTGCTGTTGCTAACATTTTGCAGGAGTACGCTGATGTCTTTCCAAAAGATTTGCCACCAGGCCTCCCACCACTTCGTGGCATTGAGCACCAGATCGACCTCATTCCCGGCGCACAGCTCCCGAACCGCGCCCCGTACCGTACAAATCCGGATGAGACAAAGGAGATCCAGCGACAGGTACAGGCGTTGCTTGACAAGGGTTATATTCGTGAGTCTCTTAGCCCTTGCTCTGTTCCTGTGTTACTTGTTCCAAAGAAAGATGGCTCTTGGCGTATGTGTGTAGACTGTCGTGCTATTAATAACATTACCATTCGCTACCGATATCCTATACCACGCCTTGATGATATGCTAGATGAGCTTAGTGGTGCCATTATTTTTACTAAGATTGATTTGCGTAGTGGCTACCATCAGATTCGCATGAAATTAGGTGATGAATGGAAAACGGCTTTTAAAACGAAATTTGGGTTATATGAATGGTTGGTTATGCCGTTTGGTTTGACGAATGCTCCCAGCACTTTTATGCGTTTGATGAATGAAGTTCTGAGGCCCTTCATAGGATTGTTTGTAGTTGTCTATTTTGATGATATCCTTATTTACAGCAAGTCTATGGAAGAGCATTTAGACCATTTGCGTGCTGTTTTTGATGCGTTGCGTGCGGCCAATTTATTTGCTAACATCGAAAAATGCATGTTTTGCACACAACGTGTCTCGTTTCTTGGCTATGTTGTTACTCCACAGGGCATTGAGGTGGATAGCAGCAAGATCGATGCCATTCGGGCGTGGCCTACACCGACGACGGTCACACAAATTCGAAGCTTTCTTGGCCTTGCAGGTTTCTACCGCAGGTTTGTTCGTGATTTTAGCTCCATTGCAGCGCCTCTACATGAGCTTACAAAGAAGGATGTCCCCTTTGCTTGGAGTGATTCGCAAGAGGTTGCGTTCAGCACCTTGAAAGATAAGTTAACCAATTCTCCTCTCTTGCAGTTGCCTGATTTTACTAAAGTGTTTGAGCTTGAATGTGATGCTAGCGGTATTGGGCTAGGTGCTGTTTTGTTACAAGAAGGAAAACCTGTTGCCTATTTTAGCGAGAAATTAAGTGGTGCTAGCTTGAATTATTCTACTTATGATAAGGAGCTTTATGCTTTAGTGCGCACTTTGCATACTTGGCAGCACTACCTTTGGCATCGCGAGTTTATAATTCATTCTGATCATGAGGCTTTAAAACATATTCGTACCCAAACAAACCTGAACCGTCGTCATGCTAAATGGGTAGAATTCATTGAGTCTTTTCCTTACATTATTAAACACAAGAGCGGGAAAGAAAATGTTATTGCTGATGCTTTGTCTCGTCGCTATACCATGCTATCACAGTTAGATTTTAAAATTTTTGGCCTGCAAACTGTGAAGGATCAATATGTGGATGATGCTGATTTTAAAGATGCTTTTGCCCATTGTATTCATGGCAAACCCTGGGGCAAATTTCACATACAGGACGGGTTCCTGTTTCGCGCTAACAAGCTGTGTGTTCCAGCTAGCTCGGTTCGTCGTTTGTTGTTACAGGAAGCGCATGGAGGCGGTCTCATGGGGCACTTTGGCGTCTACAAGACGCATGAGGTGCTGGCTGCTCATTTCTTTTGGCCCCGGATGCGCGCTGATGTTGAGCGCCTTGTTGCACGTTGCAATACTTGCCAGAAAGCTAAGTCACGATTGAACAACCATGGTTTGTACATGCCTTTGCCTGTTCCTACTTTCCCTTGGCTTGATATTTCTATGGACTTTGTTTTGGGATTGCCTCGAACTAAGAAGGGGAGGGACAGTATTTTTGTGGTTGTTGATCGTTTCTCCAAAATGGCTCATTTTATACCTTGTCATAAGACTGATGATGCTAGCAATATTGCTGAATTGTTCTTTAAAGAGATTATTCGTTTGCATGGTATTCCAAATACAATAGTCTCTGATCGTGATGCTAAGTTTCTCAGTCATTTTTGGAGATCACTGTGGAATAAAATGGGAACTAAATTGCTGTTTAGCACTACTTGTCACCCTCAGACTGATGGGCAAACTGAGGTGGTTAATCGAACTTTGTCAACCATGCTTAGGGCTGTTTTAGATAAAAACTTGAAACGTTGGGAGGATTGCTTGCCTCATGTTGAGTTTGCTTATAATCATGCAACGCATTCTTCTACAAAAATGTGTCCCTTTCAGATTGTTTATGGTTATATTCCTCGAGCGCCCATTGATTTGTTTGCTCTTGATGCTGAGGACGCTCCACACATAGATGCCGCTGCACATATTGATCAAATGATTAGCTTGCATGAACAAACTAAACAAAACATTGCTACTGCTAATGCTAAATATCAGGTTGCGGGTAGTAAAGGGAGAAAACATGTTACTTTTGAACCGGGTGATCTGGTTTGGTTGCATTTAAGAAAGGATCGTTTTCCTACTTTACGTCGTTCTAAATTGATGCCACGTGCTGCTGGTCCTTTTAAAGTACTAACCAAGATTAATGATAATGCTTACATCCTTGACCTGCCTGCGGAGTTTGGTGTTTCCACGAGTTTTAATGTTGCAGATTTGAAACCTTATGCGGGCGAAGATGAGGAGTTGCCATCGAGGACGACTTCAATTCAAGAAGGGGAGGATGATGAGGACACCACGAGTACATCTACACCAGCAGCACCTCAGGCGCCTCCAGTTGATCATCTAGGGCCAATCACTCGGGCCCGTGCGAGAGAATTAAACTTCATCATGCTGTTAAGGAACGAAGGGCCAGCGGAATAAGAAGATGGCCCAACAGGGCAGCCCAGGTGGGGCGCCTAGGGCTGGGAGCCGCCGCCTTTCCCCTGGTGGCGCCCCCCCTCCTGCCGTCGATCTGGACTCCAGGGGCTGCGCCCCCTTTATTTAGTCGGAGTCCCTTTTGTTTACAACTCGAGTTTTGTTTTACATCTAGCTTTAGCTACTCTCGAACACGGCAATTCCGCGCCGTCTTTGTGTGATTCAGAACTCCACCTTCGAGCGATAATTGTGATTGCTCGCGTCTTTTTCTTGTTCGTTTTTTTCGATTGCGTGCAGGAAACAATCTTCGTGATCAGGCTGATCTCGCACCGGCGAGGTTGGTAACCATCGGGAGTTGGTTCAGCGATTGCATTGGCGCTTCGGGTTCGCTTGTCGTAGTCGGATCGTGAGGGTCTACTTCCAGCAGATCGAAATTATCTCCACTCACCGAAAGATCGGGCACCCCCCCTTCTATCACTTGCCAAATTGGCTCGCTTGGGATGGCATGATTTGGGTTGACCAACAAACAAGGGGCCGCTTTGTTGATCTTGCCTCACCTAGCCAGCCTCATCAATTAAACAATATATAACCTTGCTCACGTGGACAGGCTGATCCGCCTTTCCTTTGCTGGCAAGGGAATTAAACAACTCGAGGATGACAATTCCAAAGCTGTATACATCACCACATGGAGAAACTTGAGCACCACCTCCATATTCTACATTGCATAGCGAAACAATAGTGATTCCCCACATTCTATATTGCATATGCAAACAATAGTGATATAACGCATAGACTTAATGATAAAACTTCGAGTTACCTGGAGCCACATATCCAATTGTTCCTCTTATACCCATAGTGCTATTTGAGTCGACCTGTTGCTCACTTGCTGGATTAGGAAGAACTTTTGCAAGGCAGAAATCCCCAACATGAGCAACCAATTCCTGATCAAGAAGAATATTGCTTGGCTTCAAGTCACAGTGAACTATTGGTGGTTCACAGCTGTTGTGCAAATACTCTAGGGCATCAGCAACATCAACATCAATATTCAATCTTTGTGTCAATGTCAGACCATGCCATTGCTGTGATGTATGCTCATCTAGATGTAACCACCTATGTAAACTTCCATTTGGCATAAACTCAAACACAAGTGCTTTGAAGTCATTCTGGGTCGAGTCAGAACTAGAGCAGCAAGTTATGACGCCGATCAAGTTACGATGGCGGATCTTCGTAAGTGCCTCACACTCAGATATGAAGCTTTTGGAAGAGCCAGGTTGTTGACGATCAAAAACCTTCACAGCCACTGTGGTCATCATATTTTTGAGTAGCAAGCTGCACTTATACACTGATCCATACCTTCCTTTGCCAATCAGATTGTTAGTATCAAATCCATTTGTTCCTTGGAGCAATTCAGCATATGAAACTCTAGGATATTTGTCATCCATCAGATGTAACTCTGTCAGTGATGTAGACTGAGATTTTTGTTTCTTCTTTAATGAAATGGAAATAAGTACCAAACCGAAACAAAAAAGGATGCCAGCAATTGGTAATATTACTTTGAAAATGGGAGCAACTTTCCTTTTTCTGTTGTCCAAGGAATTTTGCAGGCATGGAGGCAAATGTAGTTCTGGGATACCACCACAGAGCCCAAGATTGCCATCAAATAGAAACCCAGTCACATTACTGAACACCCCATGCAATGGAACTTTACCATCCAGATGGTTGAAGGATAGGTCTAGTTTATCCAACGATGTCAAGTTTTCAAAGGTTTCTGGAATACTCCCAGACAAATTGTTGCGTGAAAGATACAATCCTTTCAACCCATTCATGAGACCCAATTCTTGCGGAATTGGACCTGAGAGTGCATTATTGTCCAGAGTTAAGATTATCAAACCTTTCATTTTGCTGATAGAGGCAGGGATGGTACCATTGAAGGAGTTAGTGTCCAACCGAAGGTCTATCAGGCTCTGGCAATTGCTGATAGCATCTGGTATTGATCCTGATAAATTGTTCCCGGCGATATACAAGTATGCAAGTTTTGTTAGGCTGCCGACTTCTGGTGGAAGAGAACCAATGAAATTATTGTACACCAAATCCAGAGCAAATGACAGGGATGATATGTTTAAGGTCACTGTTGGAAATAGACCTGTGAACTTATTGTTATTGAATGTTGCCACAGTTAAGTCCTGGAGGCTTCCTAGGATTGTAGGCAGCGGTGGATCCAAAGGGGGGGCTGGGGGGGCTCCAGCCCCCCCTAATGGCTTGATTTCAAGCCTAATCACTGTAGCAAAAGCTTGATTTCACTATTAAATCTTCATGCAAATCAACATCTCCATTGTTTTAGCCCCCCCTTGTCCCGCATCATGCATCCGCCACTGCTTGTAGGAAGAGCCCCCTCAAACATGTTGTGGCTTGTGTAAAGATGTAGTAGCTGTGTTAAGTTCCCAAGCGAGGATGGTAAGAACCCTGTCAACTGGTTACCATTGAATCCAAAACTTGTAGTGAATTTAGCATTCCAATGCTCTCAGGCAAGACACCAGTAAATCGGTTATGGGATAACTCCAGCTGAGTTAACCCAACGAGGTTTGTGATGCCAAATGGAATCTTTCCAGAAATCTCATTGTATCCAACAAAAAGAACCTGGAGTTGTCCTGGTAGGTTTGAAACAGAGCTTGGTAGCATGGTGTTAGTTGATCTCCACCAATAGGCCCAATGGCCTATTGGGCCCTTAGATCTGCGCCCTGATTGGGGGCGCCCAACCCTAATATGGTTGGTGGGCCCCTGTCGCATAGCACTATAAAGAGAGGTGGGGATCAGGGCTCTAACTACGAGGTTGACCGGAGCTGCCGTGACCCACCTACAGAGAAACACTAATCCGATCTAAAGAAAGGTGCTGCCAGCGACGGGAAGCCGCCACCAACCTCACCATCGCCTCTGCATCGCCACTGGACCTCGCCACCACTACGCTGGACCCCACTACGCCGAGCTGCCACGGCACCAGCGTCCAAGCCGCTTCGGCGCCATGGACCGAATGATGACCTAGGGCGAGGTACATCAACAATTTCCCCATCTAAGTAAGATGCTTACCCCTGATCTACGTTTCAGAGGCACTGTGAAAACCAACAATGGTACCAGAGCCAGGTTAACAGTGTGTAGATCTAGTATGGGGTAGAGCATTGAAAAGAAATCAAAGAAAGAACAAGGGTTCGATCCATTTTGGATTGAAACCCTAACCCTAACCGGGTAAAAGAAAATAGAAAAGAGACCGGAAGGGTGGCAGGCGTCACTAACTGCCGGTCACCACCGCCACCGCGCGGGGAAAGGTGCTGCACCGCCGTCTTCGCCGGCGCGCAGCAAGAAAAGAAAGAACAGACCCTATTCGGATCTGAGAAGAGAAGAGTAAGGGTAGATCTCGGCAGAGGCTAGAAACGATTAGAAAAGGAAAGAATGAATTAGATCCTTTCGGATCTGAGCAGACTGAAGGGTTTCCCTAACCCTAACCCTAACTGGGTGAAGGAAAGAACAAAAGAAGAGGGATTCGGCCTAGAAGAGAATCAAAGCCGAACCCTAAACCTGTGAAGACCCTCTGGGGAAGAAGAACAGTGGGTCAGATTCTGAACCCTAACCCTAGATCTGAACCCTAATCCCCAACACCGGTTTGGATAAGAGAAGTAGAATCCAAATCCAAAAGAAGAAGGGGACGGGGAAGAAGAGGAAAGGGACCTACCTCGCCATGTGCCGGGCTGACCCTTCACCGGCGCGGGAGAAGAAGGCCGAGCCGGGGGAGCTGTTTCGCCCGGGCTTAGCCAAGGGGGTGCCGTGGCTAGGCCGCTGACGGCGGCGTGCTCACCCGCTGGGGAGCGCGCACGCTGGCGAGGGGGCCGGCGATGGAGCCATGGCTGCCCGCTCCACCGCTTCGCTCGCTCGTTGCGTCGCGCGACTGAGAGAGAAAGGCAGAGGAGAAAGAAAGGAATGGGGCTAGGGTTTCCGGCCGACGCGGCCGAGCGGGGTTTTGATCCCACGAAGCCTGCGCTCGACTGTCGGATGAGATCCGACGACCAGGTTTCAACGGGCCGCCCTCGGCCCAAGCGGGCGAGCGCGCCGGGCTGCTTTGCCGGCCTAGGCCCAGGTTGTGGCCTGGGTTAGCGCAGCGCACGCGCGCGCGAGTGAAAGGCCAGAGCTGGGCCGAGCCACTGTGCCAGTTCCGGCCCAAGATCAGTTTTTTCTTTTTTATTTTCCAGTAATTGCTTATTGCTGGAAAATGAAAATTAGCTCAAAGAAGATAGAAAAAGTAATTTTTCCCTGTGGGTAAAATTCAAGAAATTGAGTATACGTTTTCCGCTGCTAAAGAAATTGTTTATTCTCCAGTTATTTTAAACCAACGTGATATTTAATTGGAGATAAAGAGATTATGACTTGATTATGATGTTGTTATTTTCTGACCAACATTGTTAATAACAATATCGTAATCAACCAACGTGATATTTAATTGGAGAAAAAGAGATTTTGACATGATTATGATGTTGTTATTTTCTGACCAACGTTGTTAATAACAATATCGTAATCAACCAACGTGATATTTAATTGGAGAAAAAGAGATTTTGACATGATTATGATGTTGTTATTTTCTGACCAACGTTGTTAATAACAATATCATAATTTTAATGATTTTATGCATTAATTCTATTTCTGCCCAACGGTGATGTAGAATTAGTGTATAAGAATAGTTGTATGTTTTAATTTTGACCAACATTGGAATCAAGGCATGTAATTGTTGTTATTATTTATGTTCTCACTCTATATGAATTGTGTTGCTAGGCGAATACAACTTGATGGGTTGTATCAAAGAGATCCTCATTCTCAAAGGTGACAACTACATGGAGTGGAAGAAAAAGATTGACCTAGCCTTCATCTTGGCTGAGGTGGACTGGGTAGTCATCTCACCATGTCCCACTGAGGCTGTGGCACCGGTGAGGGAGACAAACGAGGCTGATGCCGCTTGGGCAACTAAGGAGAGGGATTTTGAATCCCAAAAGATGTCCTATGACCTTGAGCATAGGAAGTGGGTCACTGCCAACAAGAAATGTTTGGCTATGATAAAGAAAACGATTGAGCCTATAATTGTGGGCTCAATCCTAGAGTGTGACACGATCACCGAGTACCTCGATAGAATAAAGAGTCAGTTCGCTGGCTCTTCAAAGACATATGCTACCCAGCTGATAAAGCAGCGGGTGACAGAGAGTTACTCTAGGAAATGGTGGCATAAGAGAGCTCACGATGCATCGTTGAAATTATGGCACTGTCGTTTAGGCCATATTTCGAGGGGGAGAATAGAAAGACTAGTTAAGAATAATATTCTTCCTCCATTAGAGCTCTTAGATTTAGAACAATGCAGAGAATGCATAAAAGAAAGTATGTAAAGAAAATTAATGAAAGATGCCAAACGAAGCGCATGAATTTTACAGATTATTCACACAGACATCTGTGGTCAGTTTCCTATAAAGAGTGTGGATGGTTATGATTTCGTTCATAACATTCACAGATGATTACTCCCATTATGGCTACATTTATCCAATCAAAGAAAGAACAGAAGCATTGGATAAATTTAAGATATTTAAGGCAGAAGTTGAAAACCAACACAATTTAAAGATTAAGATAGTCAGGTCCTGACCGTGGGGGAGTACTACGGTCGGCATACCCCATATGGCCAAGTTCCTAGACCTTTTGCAAGGTTCTTATAGGAGAATGGCATAGTAGCCCAGTATTCTATACCGGTCGAACCTCAGCAGAATGGAGTAGCTGAAAGACGCAATCGTACCCTGAATGATATGGTGCGACAGTATGATAAGTTACTCCACCTTACCGTTGAGCCTATGGATGGAGGCGTTAAAAACCGCTATTCATATTCTCAATAGAGTACCAAGTAAGTCGGTGCCCAAAACACCGTATGAGTTGTGGACAGGAAGAGTACCCTCACTAAACCACTTACGTGTGTGGGGGAGTCCTGCTGAGGCCAAAGTATTTAACCCAAACATTGGGAAACTAGATCCCAAAATAGTAAGTTGCCATTTCATTGGCTACCCAGAAAAGTCAAAAGGTTTTCGTTTCTACTATCCAGACAGACATATAAAGTTTGTGGAAATGATACACACTGTCTTCCTAGAAGATGAAATGATAAGGGGGGGGCATGGTAGCTCGAGAAATTGACCTTGAAGAGAAGTGGGTGTATGCACCCACTCCAATAATTCATGAGCCATTTTTCTCACTACCTGCTGTCGCTGCACCGACAGTGCAAGATAATGTGGTGCTAGCACCTGTTGTTATTCCGCCCGTGGCAACAATGAATGACGATGAGGAACCTGTTCTTCAGGATCCTATAGAACCTATTGCCACACATGAGGGGGAGCAACAATAGCCTCAAACAGAAGATGTGCCAAATGTGGAGGCCCCGAGAAGGTCTCAAAGAGTTAGAAAATCAGCTATTCCTGCTGACTATGAAGTATACAACACTGAGAAATTTCAAATGGAGGATGATCCCACCTCATTTGAAGAAGCCATGAGAAGTGATCATTCATCAAAGTGGCTTGAGGCCATGGAAGATGAAATGAAATCTATGAATGCCAATAAAGTTTGGGACTTGGAAATAATTCCTAAAGGAGCCAAAACAGTAGGCTGTAAATGGGTCTACAAAACAAAACTTGACTCTCAAGGGAATATAGAGAGATATAAAGCGCGACTTGTGGCAAAAGGCTTTACGCAAAGAGAAGGGATTGATTACAATAAGAACTTTTCTCCAGTCTCATGTAAGGATTCCTTCAGAATCATAATGGCATTAGTGGCACATTACGATTTAGAATTACATCAGATGGATGTAAAGACGACATTTCTCAACGGGAACTTGGAGGAAAATGTTTACATGGCACAACCGAAAGGTTTTGTCATGGAAGGAAAAGAACGAATGGGATGCCGCCTAAAGAAATCCATTTATGGATTAAAACAAGCTTCAAGACAGTGGTACTTGAAGTTTGATCAGACAATAAGGAATTTTAGGTTTAAAGAGAATGTAGAGGACAATTGTGTCTATGGAAAGTTTAAGAATGGAAAGTTTATCTTCCTTGTCCTGTATGTGGATGATATCTTAGTTGCTAGTAGTGATGTCAGTCTACTGCTGGAGACAAAGAAGTTTTTTGTCCTCAAAATTTGATATGAAAGATCTTGGTGAAGCTTCGTTCGTTCTAGGGATCGAGATTCACCGAGATAGAAGTAAAGGAGTATTAGGACTGTCGCAAAAGGCATATATAGAAAAGATCTTAAAGAAATTCAGTATGCACAAATGTAGTCCCTCACCTGCTCCTATAGTCAAGGGCGATAGATATGGAGATTTTCAATGCCTAGGAACCAATATGAGATCGATCAAATGAAAACGGTTCCAAATGCTTCAGCTGTCGGAAGCTTGCAATATGCTTAAGTATGTACACGCCCTGACTTGGCATTTGTTACCGGGTTACTTGGCAGATTCTAGAGCAATTCTGGAACAGAACACTGGAAATTGGTAAAGAAAGTCTTGCGTTATTTGTAAGGAACGAAAAGCCTCATGATGACGTATAGAAGATCAGATTCACTCCATATAGTGGGATATTCTGATTCTGACTATGGGGGAGATGATAGAAAATCCACGTCTGGATATGTATTCACTCTCCCAGGGGGAGCTATTTCATGGAAAAGCTCAAACCAAACCGTTACTACATCGTCCATAATGTAAGCTGAGTTTGTAGCGTGTTATGAGGCAACGGGCCAGGTGAATTGGCTAAAGAAGTTCATACCCGGTTTGAAGGTGATTGACTTCATCTATAGACCACTTAAGTTATACTGCGATAATAATCCGGCAGCACAATATGCTCACAACAATAAGTCAAGTGGTGCTGCCAAACACATTGACATAAAGTATTATGTTGTGAAAGATAAAGTCCGGGATCATGTCATAAGTCTTGAGCATATAAGTACCGAAAAGATGCTTGCGGATCCGCATACAAAATGCTTACCACCCAACGTGTTTAGAGAACATGTAGCTAGCATGTGTTTAAGGAAAAAGCCTATAACTCCTGGACAAAAGAAGGCCCAAAGTTAAGTATCTATTTCAGAACAGAGTGGTGTGTTGTAGCTGTTAAATCTATCGGCAATTGATCGTGACGATGAAATATGCTCTATGCGCTAATCTGTAATGGAATGAACAAAAGTAAATGATATGAAATTGAAAGATTGTAGTGAGATCAAAGGGGAGAATGTTAGTTGATCTCCACCAATAGGCCCAATGGCCTATTAGACCCTTGGATCTACGCCCTAATCGGGGGCGCCCAACCCTAATATGGTTGGTGGGCCCATGTCGCACAGCACTATAAAGAGAGGTCGGGATCAGGGCTCTAACTACGAGGTTGACCGGAGCCGCCGTGACCCACCTACAGAGAAACACTAACCCGATCTAAAGAAAGGTGCTGCCAGCGACGGGAAGCCGCCACCAACCTCACCGTCACCTCTGCATCGCCACCGGACCTCGCCACCACTACGCTGGACCCCACTGCGCCGAGCTGCCACGACACCGGCGTCCAAGCCGCTTCGGCGCCATAGACCGAATGATGAGCTAGGGCGAGGTACATCAACAGTTTCTCCATCTAAGTAAGATGCTTACCCCTGATCTACGTTTCAGAGGCACTGTGAAAACAAACACATGGCACCTAGCATGTTGTCTTGGACGTCAAATATACGAAGCCTTGTGCAGTTTGTCAGGAATGTAACAAATTTCCAGTCTTGTGCAGATGTCGCCGTGAGCTGATTTGTGTCGAAAGAGATGTAGTCTGGGCAAAGTTTTCCAATCTCAGGAGGCACACTTCCGGTGAAATTGTTAAAGGAGATGTCTAGAGAATATATCTCCGTTGCATTGGCAAGAGAGGCTGGAAGGCTTCCTGTAAAATGGTTCATACCAAGGCGCAGGTACTTGAGATTCGGTAGGTGAACTCCCAAGTCTGAGGGAAGCATGCCATGCAACTCATTCTTGGTCACTCTGAAGAGTATAAGTGAGGAAATATTAAAGAATGTTTTAGGAAGACTTCCTGAGAAATGGTTTTCGCCCAGATCCAAAAACATGAGACTATTATTCAGCCCACCCAAGCCCTCAGGTATTGTACCCTCAAGCTCGTTCCTGGTCAAATATATTTCTTGCAGGGACGAGAGGTTGCCAAGGGATTCTGGAATTACTCCAGTGAAGTTGTTTTTTCTCAGGTTTATGACCTTGAGTGGTAAGCCTCCAAGCCAGGCAGGGATTTCTCCCGTGAAAAAGTTCGAGTCAAGTTCGATCCTTTCAAGACTGGTGCAATTCTTTAACTGGGTGGTTATCTCACCTTGCAGCATGTTGTTAGACAAATTGAGATGCTGCAACCGAGGCAGCTGGCCAACTGATACTGGAATTTCGCCCTGCAATTTGTTGGAGCTGAGATCCAGAATTCTTAAGAATGTGAGGTTGCCAATGGAAGAGGTGATTGTGCCAGAAAAGCCCTGAGAGGTGAGGTTTAGAACTGTCACCCTGTCCTTGTGCTTAAGGCTGCAACTGACACCTGGCCAGTGGCAGAACTTAGTAGTCGTGTTCCATGCAGCCAGGACTCCATGCTGCTGGTTTAGGCTCGCCTTGATTTCCAGTAGGATACCCTCATCAGGGTTTTTGTTAACTGCTATTGCTGATGCACTGGGTACCATTCGGAGCTCATACGCGAAGAGAAGCAACAGAAGAATAGGAAACATAGATGACACTGCAAAGCATGGAACAATTTGTGAGTTTACTATGATTGAACATGCTGCATGTCAAGGCAGTAAACATATTAAGGGGTGTGCATCAGTCATTGCCTCAATATGGAAGCAATTTGGGGTATGTACTCCCCATCTTCTGAAAGGAAGAATTTTATGCTAGCGGCTTTGAAGGTAGCATAAATAGAGGTTAATACAGCATTTAGCATTGTTTGGTTATTCTACTTTTGAAGCCTTTAGTGTCAAATTGTAGTTTCGTACTTCACAATATCACGTGCCATTTTTTTTTTCAGATTTTATGTTTTCTAACCATGTTAATGTTCTGGTGTCTACATTTATTGAGAAAAGTTTTGCTCTCACTCCTCACACAATTAATGTGGTTAGTGATGTGCTAATGCCACTACCGTCTTGTAACAAATGGCAGCATGGATAAAGTAATTATCCGAACCGGCACCCAACCACAGTCGGCATAAAATACTTCAAGATCTGTCCTGGTTTTCGCACCAGCACCAATACACCACTTATATGTGCCTCATTCTTAAGTATGGGCTCCGATAACCGACACGGATGAGGGTTACTTCACTAGTGAAGAGTGGGGAAATGCTTTCCTCTATCTATCTTTAAAAAATAATGTCTTATCATAACCCTTTACCGTATAAAGGTGATGTGGATACACAAAAGTAGTCAAAATCTTTTCCTTTTGAAACTGCCTTGATAAAAAACGTTGGCATTCACAGTGAGTTTTCTGAAATCTAGGGAGATCATATCACAGCTAATAGTGCAACTGATAAATGGGTAATTAAGATACCTGAGTAAACAGTTTCTAAATTGATAGGGGAAAATTAGTAAGGGGAGAAACAAAATGGTACAGAAGCACCTTACAGGATGAATATTTGAAACTAGAAGTCTTGGAAGAAGCTTACCAAGGCTGAAGTTCGACCTATTATTGATATGATTGCTGATCTTCAGCCTTGGTAAGCTTCCGTATGGGGGATGGAAACCAGATTTGCTAACAAGGGTGAGCAGGAAAATGTTGGTGCAATTTGGTGTTGGAGGATTTGGTCAGTTTGTAATAATTTTATCTTCAAGGCTATTCAGCTCACATCACAGATGTGCAAAGAGATTTTCAAGCAAGAATTTGCTCTGGTTATCCATGAGCAAAGAAAAATTACTCTCGTGCTATTGATCAAAGGCTAGAGCTTTTGTGTAATTTTCATGATTCTCTTTCTTTCTTTACACATTTTCTTGTGGTTTACCTCTGTACCTTGTACTGTGCTTTTACTCCTTACACAGTTTCAGTAAGGGGTAGCCCCTCCTGTTTGCCAAATTCCAATAAAAAAAGACTTCTATTGAGATTGTGTGTCTTGTCTGCTAGCTCATTTCTTTTTTATTGGGCAGGTAAGCTCAAAGAGGCGGTTCAAGAGGTGCTGATTCAAGGAGCTAGAGGACGCGGCATTCCAATTCCATCAAGCAACAACAAGAGATGACAAGCTGCTTGGAGACCAAGGAGTGGCTGCTTGAAGAGCTCCTTGGGCATGATTGTGTGAAGGTGTAGCCAACTCAAGCTAATGCCTCTATCCCGGTAAGGAAAAACATCCTCACTACTCGACGCCTGCATAGACAAGTAAGTCTACCACGAACCCCTGTTCTCGTTGATCCTGGATCTGGTGGTGGAAGTTCTTCACCCAGAAGCCTGGAGGGCTTGGAGTTGCATGTAGCTACTGTAGCTTCCTTGTAGTTCGGCTGTTGCTTCAGCTAGAACGTTCTCAAGCTTGTTAAACCTTGGTGAGGCAAAGTCTTCTTTTTGGAGTATGGACGTTCACATCCACTAGGTGCCTGGCGTGCTTTCCATTTAGGCAGTTGACCTTGCTTGGTTATGGTTGGGTTTGCTAATTTGGTTGCCTGTTTTCGTATTGGAATCCAGGAACATCTGTTGTGGAAAAAAGAGTGTTCTTGAGGAAAAAAATTGTAAGATATGTTCTGTTCATCCACGGTTACCTTTATTCTTGCTTTCCTCCCCACTTTTTTGTGTAGTTTCGATTTTGTGGTAGCTAAGTAATTTCTCTGTAGCATGTTGTCTGTTTAGAAGAGAATTGTTTTTTTTAGATAAATCCCATGCCACAACCACATAAAATCGCGCGTCCTTGATCTTTCACTACTTATGCTTATGGCATTGGCTTATCGAAAGAACAAATGCATGGATTTATCATCAAGGACGCGCTGTTTTTTTCTCTATCTTGGCCTTGGCCTCTTGTTAACTACCATACCTCCTATATCAATATATTCAACATAGAACTCCTGCCTGTTCTCCCTCTCTTTTGTTTTAGAAAAAAGGAAGATGAAAAATAACTACCCTTTTCATGACATGATTCACAGCTTTAGCATGAACAAGTTGTCATCGCATCAGAAATTTGGATGCTGAAACACAATATGTATATGGGGTTCGAATCACATACTTGATTTCCTGAAGAACGACCAGCCCTCCTGGTTGCCTTATAGTATTTGTTCTCGATCAACTTCTTTGTGTTGCTATGTAATTTGTAAGTATGAGAATACTGGAAAAACTGAAAAGGCAAATCCTCTGTATTGCTCCATATATGCACAGGAGATGACGACTACCCTCGCCGGTCAAGCACGGGTATGCTGATTGTAACATTTTTAGTTATTCAGTTAGGCTGCTAAACATGGACGATATTCGTCTCCACTTTGTTTTGTCAATTTGTGCCAGCTGGATAGCTATGTCAATTTTTATTAGGTACAGCATCTTTTTGTTGAAAACGTGAATAGCACCAATTTTTATTAGGTACAGCATCTTTTTGTGCCAGCTGAATGCTGATTGTAACCTTTGAATAGCACGACGGACAGAGCCCACAATTTTACAAAAGGCCACACATATTTGCTACTGACCACTAGCTCCAATTGCTGACACGCCATAGCAACCAAACCCATGAATCCAGCTTCCAGTAGATAGCTCCGCATGTATGTAGCCACGAGTAGATAATTAATCTACAAAATGCGTGAGATTTTATTGTTAAAAAACAAAATTGTTACTGCACAGAGCAACCCACAAGTGTCTGCATACCAGCAACATGTGTGGCATCAAGTCGTTTTAATTACGATAATGCTCTGGTGAGAGCGTTCGTCCCGATGGACGCTCCTTGTTAGGCTGCGTATCGGCCCAACAAGTCTGCTCCCCTCCACCTTCAGTCATTCATGGTTTATCCAAAACAAAAAGACAACGACATTTCCCATGTCGGCCGCTCACCTTCTCCAGCTCAGGGGCCACTCGCCGCGGGCAGCGCACCCGCCCGCCGCAGCCTTTCCAAGTGCGGCAGGGCCATACCTAGCCCCATCCCGCGCTGCTCCGTCCCCTGCGCCGCACCACGCCCCCATCCACCTCACCGTCGTGGAAGGGGAGGCAAGGGAGGCCTACACTTGCGCCCCCGTCCACCTCGCCTGTCGGTAGGAAAGGGAGGCCTACATCACTGTCACACTCAGTTTTAAGAACAAAATCAGATGTACACCATATGTGTGTCCAGGAATCAAACATACACATATGACGACAAATTACAAAGTATCAAGCATAGCGTTTATTACATAATGAGTAACAATATTACATTAACACTTACATAGAGACAAAGTATGCCAAAGTAGTGAAATCATAAATTCTAATCTTCAAGCAAATCCTCCAAACATTACATGGATGGTTGACTGAGGGTACATACGCCTAGCACTTCTTAGAGAACTCACTAGCTCTACCATCTGATACCCATCCAGGATTTTTCCAAAGTGATTGAAAAGAAAAGCAAGCGTAAGCAAACCACCGCTTAACAAGCATAATATGAGTGGATGCAGGCTCAAAAGGCTAGACACTATTGAACTGCGGTAAGCATTTTTTAGTAGATCAAGTTTTAGCATTAAGAACCTGAGTTGCTAAGTTATGCTTAAGCTCCAATTCCCACAAAGATCATAAGCAATGGCAATATGACAATAATGATTAAATATGAGCATCAACACCATAGTATAATAAGAACCCATAATTCTATGAGTTTTTCAAGCCGCTCGTGACCGTGAGCACGGCTGTTATAACAGTTTTATACTATGCAGAGGTTGTACAATTTCACCATGAGCCGTGATTTACCCTTTTCGCCTGAGGTGATCAGCCTCTTGACCCACTACCAAGGAAGGTCGGCACGGTTCATTATGAAGTCTTTCAAAGGTTTGTCTAACAAGTGTAGCCCGCTAAGGTTTCCCCATCAATAAGCATGAACCCCCCTTCAAGGGGTGACTAACAAAAGACACTGAAACCAAAGTGCACCCTCTTGGCAGGCCGAGATCATACAAATCGGAGCCCCTCTTCCGCCTTTCGGTAAGCTACTATGAGCTAGAAAAGCTCCTCATACTGAACTAAAACCAGAGCTATATAGCACTCATGGTTGTACTGTAAGTCCTGGATTTTGCTGACAGATAAGTCCTTGTGATTCCATGTTGCTAAAAATCATATTTTAAACATCATTGCATTTGTCATTAGTCAACATTAAGGAGCTTTCATTATTAAGTAGTGCAACTAGCAAAACTAACCATATGCATAAACCCATAGGTATCAAGGATCAAGATAACAAATACTAGGAATATCCTTAAAGGCTAATCATATTCGACACATGCAGCATGGACATAGTGATATTATGATTATTAGGTATCAATGGAGAGCCTCATATTATACTTGCCTTTTACACTTGCTCAAACTTTCTTATACTTTACTTCCGGTCATCATCTTCTGATCTTCAGCGCTCACAAACAGTTCTCGTTCTACTCGTAGCAAGCACCACGCATAGGCAAACATACATGCAACTAAGAACAGTACCCCCACACAAGATAAAAGCAACGTGCTAAAAGAGAACTCGTTACTACGGCCGCGAGAGCGTAGGAAACGACTATCGGGAGCTTTATATTATCAAAGAAAAGAAGAAGCATGCATGCTTGATTTACTTTAAGTAAGCAAAAACGTAAGAAACTACCAATTCAGAATTAGTCAAATTATATATTGAATTTAGAAAGATAAGTTAAACTAATCATATTTTAATTATAAACATGTGTGTATTATTTAATCCATTCAAACTTTAACAGCATATAAAAGAGAAAAGCCATGTGAGCATCTAACTCGAATTTTGCATATGGAACGTGTTTAGTCTAAGTATATTATAATTAGAAACATATAAGTTAACATTAATCCAATTAACATTTGCTTATGAAAGACCGAATCACCGAAGTGTACTTACATTGTTTTTAATTATAAAGCTAGCTGCGTGTAGATTAATTAAATTAATTATTTAACTACAAATTGGAAAACACGTGACCGACATGATTCTAAGCAACTTGAATGGATTAAAACGAAATCAAAACGATTAAATGGTGGAGATATTGCCGACCAGTGGCAGTTTCATAATTACTAGCCATTGCTGCCCGCCCTTCGCTGCGGGTGATGTGCTTGGTATAGGAAAAATCTTGGGAAATATGGCTCATATATCTAATATGTTTTCTCATCGCGTTGCTACGAAAGGTTAGTTTTGATAATGAGATTTGTAAACTCAAGAAGCAAACTTATGTCAATTTTCTCTTCCCAGAGAGAAGAGACGCTGCTTTCATTTGATCTGCTACTTTACTTGGATGTTGCAATATTTTTTATTGTGACAAAAAAAACACAGAATTACTGCCAAAAGTACCTTCACCACAAGTCCATAAGAATCTGAAAGCTTAGTTTTGATAATGAGATTTGTAAACTCAAGAAGCAAACTTATGTCAATTGCCGCATAAGATTGGCATGAACCGGCATCAATTAAATTTTTAATAATTCTGAGTGACTGATTTGGTCCATCAATATTCAATTCCCTGTAAAAGATGAAGCAAGCGTAGGTTGAAGTTAGAGACAAGGCTTGACGAAACCAGAAGAAAAACTTCTGTTGAGTGGACGCTATACAGTTGTGTGGAGCAATGTTCCCATTCACATATTTTTCTTAGCAGAAAATACAGCAGGGGATGCCCCCACTGCAGAGGTTATATTAAACAAAAACAAAGACTGTACAAAGAAGCCTCAGAAGAAAGGCAAAAAAAAAACACAAAAAAACAAACCCAAGACAAAAAAAAAACTATACTAAGGCATGTATGCACAACAGGTATTCTGGGCGCTTTTGCTCACTAAATCTGTGTGTCTGAAGATTAGCCTCTTCAAAGAAGGAACTTTTCAAGGAATCAAAAGACGGACGACCTCTATCAAAGATGAAATTATTTCTTTGCTTCCAGATTTGCCAAGCAGGTATGATGAATATCTCCATAAAGACCATTCACATATTATATCTGTTATCACGCCTTTATACAGCCCAAATGTTTTTTAGAAAAGAAATTACTACTGACCTGATGTAAAATTAGTAGAGTGCATACATGATACTATGATAGTGATACAGAGGAAACTCTAGAATTACTCTAGTACCCATGACTACTATACCCTTAACAATACACTAAAGGATAAACACCATGCATTGCAACCACGTTAATCTACAATGACCATTTTTCCTTCATGTTTTCACTTTTCAGAAGATGAGAGCATCTGATCTGAACAGTTCGCAAGGACTGAAAAAGCAACGAATCTACCTGGGTGGACTTGGAGCATTAGTAAGCCAAATTTTGATAGGGCTGAGAATGGTCGACAGTGCTTCAGTATCTTCAACAATGCTGTTTGCACCTTCTACTGTTTGTGAGGCTTTTCCCAGTCTATGCAAAGCAGTACACTCTGCAATGAGGTATTCAGAAAGATCACCTATTGTGTACTTTCAGGGAAGAAACCTGACTGTTATGATCAACACCACTGCCCAAATATACTACCAGAAGTCAGAATTTGGATATTAACTTGCCTGAGGGAAAGCAGCTTTTAGGAACAGCACCAGTAGGTGAACCATGATGGTCCTGAGTTGCTTGAATAGGGCCAACCATTTTCCTGTTACCTCTGGGTTTATCGTAATCATTATCCCTATTGGTAGTAGCAGCTCTACCTGACAAACATTAAAATCAGTTCAAGATATAGAATTTATGAGAAAATCCCTAAGAAAAAGGATATAAGTTTACTATCTAAACTGCCTACTTTGGGGGGCAGCTGGGGAAGGTTGGTTCCTTGATGGTTGTGTTTCTTCTGCTTTCCTAGTACCTTCAGACCCTCTAGCTTCAAAAGTTGCAGGTCGAGACTCCTGAGTAATTTATGTGGTATTCAAGGCACTAATATCTTCAAAGACTAGGATTCCATAATTTACTTGAGCGCATAACTAATGATACTTACAGCTGCCGGCCCCATTGAATCAGCTTTGACAAATGGGTGCTCCAACAATGCTGGCCAGGTTAATCTACTCTGAGGCACCTATATATTACATACCACACAGCATTAGAAAAGAAAAGGCACAGATGAACTCAGTAGTTGGATTTGAGGGGGCAACGCCAGTTATGAGTTTATGACCTTGTTGAGTAAACCCTTCAGGAAGCTCTTAAAGCTTGCGCTCATATTATCTGGATATTTTACAGAATCCTAGCAAGTTGATGAAATCATATAAATCAGTTCCGACAACTAACAAATTCAAGGATAACAAATAAGATAACTAAGCCTGGTAACCTTGACAATGTGCCGGATAAGTGCATAGACCGAATTTGTATAAAAAGGGGGTTGTCCAACAAATAGTGCATACCTGGTCAACCAAACAATAAATTTAGCTTGATAGATAGATTATCAAACACAAAGTAGAGTAGATGGCACCAAGTTGAACCATGTGCCAAAGGCCAGCAGTATATTAAGACTACAACTGCACAAAAGGAATGTGATACAATAGCATCTAGAATGTACCGGTATGAGAAGATTGCAAAAGTAACCAGGTCTATATAGGAAAGCGAAGATGTACATACAAGATGACACCAAGGGGGCATAAATCTGCTGCGTGGTTATACGGCTGTTCCCTCACCAGTTCTGGAGCCATATATAAAGGCGTCCCTGCATAGGAAAAGCAAGCCTAGTGAAATGAAAGTTTGGCAAACGGAGCTCATCACAATATATCCGTAAGATCAAGCAATATCAATAGAGCATATGCCTCGATGAGCTAAAAATCTACAATAAGGACCGGCACAATTCAAAGGAGACAATTCCATTTAATGAAATACAGTGTACAGCTACTTGTCTTGGAATGTAGCCTGAGATAAACTGACTGGAAAAAAACTCCAAAATTTGAAGAAAACACAGAAAGAGTTTAGATTCATAAATGAATAATGCAACGAAATCATACGGATTTAAGAAAGATGACAAATATAACGGCACACCTTAAATGCTTAATCACATGCCCATTAGAGTTTGGTAATTGGTATCACGTTAGTTTAGCGAACCAGGGTATCAGAATGTAGTAGCTCTACCAACAGGTAAGATGTGGCTAACAGAAGGCTTTCTATGATCCAGAGATCTGTGATTGATTATGAAATGAACTATTCAAATTGGCATATACATACTTTACCTACAGGTTACAAGACATGGAAACTATTTGTTAAAATTTCAGCTACCAGTGAAGATGAAAAATAGATACCTTTAATGGAGCGTAATACATTAGACTATTATTAATAGAGCAGCCAAAAGCTATGACAGTTTTTCTCTAGAAGAATGCTGAAACAATCAAACTGAAAGTTCAAGTATCCATGTGGTAATGTCAACGCGGCAGCCACTATAAGTGCATTTTGTTTGTATATCACGCAGACGAAGAGGAAATGTATGTCATGATTATAGAGTGCACAGAATTATCTAATATGTCTTATGTAGTCGTGGTAAAATTTAAAGTTCGATAAAAAAACAATAAATGTTGTGGGCATATGTCTTATATGAAAACAAACTGCGAGAATCGTTATTTATCTAGTTTTTTTGAAACCTGCACTGACCATCTTAAATAAATATTTTATTTAGTCAGATTGTCAAATCATAATTGCTATGCATAGAAATTTATGTATGCAAGGACAGAAACAATTTGTCTCTAAATGGATGCATCAATATTGCATAGAAAACCATGCTTGCTTGCATTGCTAGCTCTTCATTTGCCGCAACCCCATGTTACTACAATGCTGCGACCAAATCGAATCAAAACATGGCATAACAACTATGGCTTAAGAAGCATAAAAAACAGAGACTCAATAGGAATTAGCAAGTATCAACAGGGTTCTTGAGATCTGAGATGCAAAGCTCTGCCTATTCCACACCAAAAGAAATTGCTAGTAACATCCTCATAGTGTCTACAGAAGTTCACAAGGGGGCATCAACAAGAAAGCAAAGAAACACTGGCAAAAAATAAAAAGAAATTGAAAGCCCAAGCATGCTGCACGCCAGTGCTGTCCCTGCGTCTGTGCTGCGTATTCGGTACAGCTGGGCCAAAAGAAGGAAGGCAATATAAGCAAATCGGTCCATCCAACAGTAGCAGGGCATATCATCGAGCACCTAAAAGGCAGCAGCTACTCACCAAATCGTAGATGCAGCTACTAGATCGAAGAGCCACCAGATCAGGAGAAGGTTGTCGTGGCCCTTAGAGTGGTCCCTGGAGTAGGATGAGGAGCCATCGTCGGGGCCGGTGAGGTGGGGCC
The DNA here is from genome assembly GCF_019320115.1 of Miscanthus floridulus. Classification (NCBI taxonomy): domain Eukaryota; kingdom Viridiplantae; phylum Streptophyta; class Magnoliopsida; order Poales; family Poaceae; genus Miscanthus; species Miscanthus floridulus. The sequence goes on from NC_089589.1 coordinate 88,973,106, forward strand.
AGTCCCAGCCGCAAGCCGAGAAGAGCCTGACGAGTGGCCCCAGCGCCCGCTCATCCTCCGCACGCCGAGCAGGTTGATGACGTAGTTGAAATCACCGGAGATGATGCTGTCGGCAAGGTGACGAACGCAGTAGCTGGCGAGGCCCGGGCGGGAGATCGGCAGCGCGAGGAGGAAGAGCGGACGCGGACGGCGGCTGCTCCCAGCCGGGGACGACCTTCGGCTCCACAGCGTCGGGCAAGCCGTGGTGCTCCTGACCGCCGCCGGCAGTGCTAGGCCGCCGCGCTCCCTACTGGCTTGACCGGGCGCCGCGCTCCCTACCAGGCCGACCACGGAGGCGCGGACAGAGGTACCTGCTCGAGATCGATATGGATTCCGCGATCTGCATTGAGTGGTGCCTGGATCCACTGAAAGAGGATACTCGGGGAGCAAGAAGATGGAACCAAACCTGAGGAACACCCGATCGACTCCATGGCGGGGTTGCTGTCGTCTGCCGCATCCCACCACCGTACACCGGCATCTCCATCCCGTTGTTCGCTGTAGCCCGTTAGTCACTCAACGGGAGTAGGGACGCCGCGGGTTGGAGGAGCGGGTCCACGCCGCTGCAAGGGGCCATCGTGGCTGCGGGTCGGGCCGCACCGCAGCCAGGGGCCCGCCTCTGCCGGGGGCCGAGCGCGCGTGGGGGAAGGGGCCGACGCGGATCGGGGAAGGAGCGGGGCCGCGCCACCGCGGGTCGGGGAAGGGGCGAGGCCACGCGCCGTCGGTCGGGGAGGAGCGGGGCTGCGCCGTCGGGGGTCGGGGAAGGGTCGGGGACGGACCGCGCGCTGCCAGGGCAGTCGGTGATGGTGGTGAGAGCCCGCCGCAGCAGCCATCGGAGGGGGAGGGACGCGGACGCGAGAAGAGCCGGCACCGACGTCGAAGCTGCTGTCCCATGACGCCTCCTCGCCAGTGGGGGAGCGGTGTAGGCAGCACCGCAGCAGGCCGCCACCGGTGCCTCCTCGCCGGATGACATCTGAGACTGAAAAAGGAGAGAAACGTGAGCATTCAAATGAACTGGAGGGAGACGAGAAGGGCAGGACTTTCGTTATATTTTTTTTGGGCAACCAGCTATCCCGTGAAGCAAAGTGTCAGCAGCTTTTGCATGCATACAAGCAAGGCCCCAGCGGCATACGAGGATGCGTGCCGATCACCATGCACCGACCATGCATGTCGAGAATTGACCGCTCTCTGCTACGCGCCACAGTCGATTTGCGTGTCGCGTACAATCAGCAGGCAGCCGTACTTCATTTAATAGGTATAGTTGCTTCATCTATCTCATCTGAGCTGTAGAATTTCTATCTAACGCACCAAATAAAAAGAACATACATAAACACCCTGAGACGCCGTCGATTTGGCATGCCTTCATATCTTTAATGTCGTCTGCGGCACGTCGTGACCTTCATGGCCATTGGAGCCTGCTCTGCTGTGCTCGTAGGGGATCTCGGCCGGGAAGCTAAGGCCGCGTTTAGTTCCGGCCCCGATTCGGCGCCGCCTGAATTGCGTTGCACTGTAGCGCACTGTAGCGTTTTGTTTTTATTTAGTAACAATTGTCCAATCGTTGACTAATTAGGCTCAAAACGTTCGTCTCGCAAAATACAACCAAACTGTGCAATTAGTTTTTTATTTCGTCAACATTTAGTACTCCATGCATGTACCGCAAGTTTGATGTGACAGGGAATCTTCTTTTTGCATAGTGTCAAAGTTGGGATTTTAGATGAACTAAACAAGGCCTAAGGCAAGGCAGAGCTGGGCACGAGCCTGGGACTGGAGGCCTCAACTACCACCTGCGCACGTGCGTCGTCCGCGACGGGCAGCGCCCACTGGTGGCCGGACGGCTCCCGAGCCCCCGAGCCAGCCATGCAAGCGCGGTGCAGGCGCCGCACGGCGGCTGGGCTGAGGAAGGGCCAACACGGCGGCTGCAGCAGCACATGCCCGCTCGCCCAGCGGGTTAAGGCGCCGGAGAGCTGAGCAGCGGCCGGAATCGAAGGAGAACGAGAAGCCATCCATGTTGAAGTTCACCTCAAAACTCACCGGAAGGAGAAAAACAAAGGTAAAATAGTCAAAAGGTGTCGGATTCGCGCGACCAGGCATACCATGACGTAGAGAACGAATAGGGCTCTCGTGGTGGTGATGGTTCACGCCGGAGCGCGACGATTTGACCGGAAAAGCTCGTTGGACCTAGCTGTTGTTCGGCTTTAGATGCAGGAGCTGGAAAAACTATTCGTAGTTCTGGAAAGGCCGCGTTGAGGAGATCGCCGGCGCGCGCATATATATATATATATATATATATATATATATATATATATATATATATATATATATATATATATATGCATGTATGTATGTATGTGGGTAGGTTTTGAAGTCCGTGAAAAAGAGATTTTATTATTTTTGGAATTTATTAATTTCGTGAATAAAATAATTTGAGAAAATCCAGAATTGATATTTAGGTGGTGAAAATACTCCGAAAGCTCCAAAAATTCAGGAAAAAATTCCGGAGACATTTTAGAACACGAGGAACCCATATAAAGTATTTGGAGCTCATGAAAAGATATTTTGGAGCATTTAAAAATTAGATTAAGCTCACATAAAAGTGGGAAGAAGTTCTAGAAAAGCCGGAAAATTTTCGAGAAGTTGGCAGAGATAAGTTGATGGACGAGGAACTTAAATGAGTGATTTGGAGAAGAAGAAAATGATCTCGGGAAACTCCAAACGAAAAGATTAAGAGATTTGATTATAGAAAAAGACAAACAAGCGAGAGAACGATAAACAACTAATCGCATTTTGAAAACTTAACTCTCTCACCAACAAAGTCATGCAACAAGCGAGCATCACATCAACAAAACCTCATCATATTAGTTTAGAAAAGTTTTAATTTTTTTTCTATAGAGAAATTGAAGTGTGTCAGTTGTTCCAAACATATGTTTGAAGTGTTTTTATCTGGATGTTGCATATGTTGCTATGGCTATACATGCATGTTTTAAGCGTATATTTCAAATATTTCAGATGTTTCAGGCTTATGTTGCAAGTGTTTCATCTTGATGTCGCAAAAGTAGATCTAGATGTTGCTATTGCTATATACGTATGTTTAAGTGTTTCATCTATTTCAGACGTATTTGTAAATGTTTTATCTTGATGTTTTAAGAGTAAATCTAGTGTTGCACATGTTGTAACGGGGCCGCTGGCTGGCGCACAGCCCGCCGCAGTCGTCTGCGGTTGCTGTTGGGGCGCCACTATGGTCACCATGCGGGCGTCCGAAGGCTGGCAGACGCCTTCACGGCGCGCATTAGCAGACGGGTGCAGGTGACTGGACCCACGTGGGTTTTCCGTGCGTGTGCGGGGTTAGTGTCGTGCGTCCGAACGCGGGCACTGGCCCTGGGCGGGATGCGAACGTGCAGCGTCGGATGGGATTCGGGTGCGGGCGGGTGTAGCAGAGCGGGCAGGCGCGCCACACCCTTTTAATTAGCCCTCGTTTAGTTGAACCTCAAAATTCAAAAAGTTGCTACAGTATCTATCACATCGAATGTTTGCGGCTCGTGTATGGAGTATTAAATGTAGACGAAAAGAAAAACTAATTGCACAGTTTAGTGGGAAATTGCGAGACGAACGTTTTAAGCCTAATTAGTCAATATTTAGACACTATTTACCAAATAAAAACGAAGGTGCTACAGTAGCCCCAAATTCCAAATTTCGCGAACTAAACAAGGGCTTAGTTGTGGCTAACTACCAAACATTTGTGTCCTCGTAGTAGCAGCAGCGTGTGTGGCTTTTCATTTTTTAATTCCCTGTGGCTTCAAGTTAATAGAAATCGCTAAAGCTGCACTCATTTCAAATAATTAAATTACCATGCAAGAGCACACTAACATGATATTAGCCTTAATAGATAACACACTAGCACCCGACTTAGTATCGTTGCTAACATAAAACTAAAGGGCTTAAGTTGAACGAACTTGAAATCATCGATATTCAAAATATATTTCTTGTTGACATATATATAATCTTCATCTATACAAGGATCTTTATAGATCTTGAAAAATTGGAGTCCTTCATAAAAACAATTGTGTGTTTTAAGATCAAAACATCAAGAGGAGAAAGGCTAGATAGGTTTTTTTATTAAAATAAGTTTATAAAATGACTATTTTAACTAGGTTGAGCATTCTACGTCAGTATGGCTCTAAATACCACTCTGTCATATTTGTTTTTTCGAAGAAGATCAAAAGCTAACTATATGCGTGATGTCCATACACACATATAGGGGCAAAATGGAAAATATCAGAAACATTATTTTGCCAATAATGTTAATGTATTTATATTAACAAATACCAAAACAGGACACAATGAAAATAATTACTAATCTTCTATTAGGCCCAGGGCGGATTTAGGGGGGGGGGGGGGGGGGGGGGGGGGGGGGGGGGGGGGGGGGATGTCAGGGGTGGGCTCTAGCCCCCTACGGGCATGAAGGCACAATGGAGCCCTCCCATCCCCTAAGTTTTGGACATAGGTGAAGTAGTAGAAGAAGTAAATAGAGAGGGAGAAGAAAAAAATAGGAGTGACGTGGATGAGCTCCCCCCTATGTCATTGGACTATACGTTCACCACTATTAGACCTCTATTCTCCACAGGGGTTGGTTGACCATGGAGCACTCACCTAGTATTCATAAAACTCCTTATGAAACTCATCAAAAGATCCACCATTTGGTACCCATCTAGGATTGTGTTGAATTCAAGAAAGTGTGAGCACCATCGTATTCAATAAACATAACATGAGCAGGGCTTTGCATTTCTTGGCTCGCCCTTCTGATATCGGAGACTTCCTCGGGAGAGGGCAGTCTATGGGCTGCCGAGCCATCCCTTCTCTGCCAGAGGGTGCACACATTGCACACGATGGCAGCAACCCCTGAGTCCACCGTTGATTTGGAGAATAAGTCTAGGGTTAGCCGGACTATCATGTCCTTGATCCAGGGATTTAACATACTCCTATGTTAGACTCTCGTCAACGAGAAACGTTGAGAGACCAAGGTTCCATATGTTACCTATGTCGAGATTCAATGATTCATGGATGTGAGCCAAAGGAGACAACAAGAACAATGCTAAGATGGGTTGCGTTCATGGACCACAGGTTCCCCCAATGTCCATGCATACACCAAGAATGGTATGGGCCATGTTTTCCACTATCCATTATAATTATTGCATAACCCACATAGATAGTGCTACTATGGCTGAAGTGGACATTACATTGTAGGAGCTAATGTACATAATTCAATACTTCTGATTTCTGATGAAGGCCTTGTTTGACACAGCTCCACCACCGGCTCCTGGAGCTGTTTGGAGCCATTTTGTACCAAACAGGATAAAACAAAATAGCTCTACCTAAGGAGTTCCTTAAAACCTGTCGAGACATAAGATGTGTACGAGATGGAGCTGAAAAAAGTAGCTCCACCCAGCTCCATGTGCAGGCCCGCATGCCACTGCCCTTGTACTTTCATGAATTTATGCGATCTACCACCCAGACACTTCTTTCTCCCGTTCGCATTTTCTGTTAGGTCTTCTCGTTTCCGCCCGTTTTTTGGTGGGAAAATGAAGTGGAGGGTCCTTCTCAAAATGCCGAGTTACCCAATATAGAAGCAAAAGATGATTGTCGCCGCAACCATGTGTCTACATAATTTCATTCATGAGAACCATTATGAGGATAAACATTTTAGTAAATGCGATCGGAATCCCAATTATGTGTTGACTATACCTCTAAGGTATAGAAAGCGTTTTGCTTCACACAATGCAGGTGACACATCAACTTCGGAATCTAATGATTGGAATATGGATAAATTCTGAGATTACCTTGGTGGGCAATATATCTTTCTAGATCATCATGAGCATATATGTTTATATTATAGAATGACACATACCATGACTTTGCACAGCCATATTTGTTTTAATGGGTCATTCTTATGCAAAAAAGCTCATTAATATTGGTTGCTAATACTTTGTGTTATTTTAAATTTTATTTTATTTTAATGAATTCAAATTTACTTCGATGAAAACTCGTGTAGAAACATACATCTCTAGATGTTACTACAAGTTAAATAGACAGGGTTATATTGGACAATTGGCATCTCTCAACCATGCATGATAAAACAGGTGGAGCTATTTAGCCAAATAGTCTACCAAAATAGCTCCAACTCCACTGGTGGAGCTGTTCATGGAGTTGAATAAAAAAAAAGCTCCAGTAGTGAAGTGGAGCCGTGCCAAATGGGGTCAAAATATTTCTCTTGGAAACCGTAATAATTTACAAATTAATTGAAATATCACAATTTATTTCCATGTTAGTTCCAAATATCACAATTGAATACAACATTAATTCTGAATATCACAATTTAGTTCAATTTCATATCATAAATTTACAATTTAATTCCATATTAATCATATTTGCAATAATATCATCCACAGTGGCACATAGAGAATGATGGGAAGGAAAGGGGTGAAAGGAGTAAACAGCTTAGGACCTATTTAGATGGACTAGGACTAACAACTAGTCCTATTAGCTTCTACAAATGGACTAATGAACTAACAACTAGTCCATGACTAATGAACTAACAATTAGTCCGCTTGTTTGATACTTAGGGACTAAAAATTAGTCAACTAGTTGTTAGTTCTGTGGATCCAAATAGGGCCTTAGGACGGATTAGAGAAGGCCGCAACGGACAAGGTCATGGTGGTGGAGCTTGGCCAACTGTGGGGGCACAAATGATGTCAACGTCGGTAGTACCACTGAGGAGTTGACAAATCCAAGTGGTGGTGAAATTGAAGGAGCACCATCACTAGGGCATGGCGAAGGTGAGGACACAGGTGAGGAGCTGGGCTAGGCTCGTGCTGCTAGCGGTGAAGCAGCGGCAACATACAAAAGTTTTCTACCTAGTACGTGGAAGAGGGGTGTTTGGATCTTAAGCTAAAGGTTAATTGTCACATCGGATATTCAGATTCTAATTAGGAGGATTAAACATGAGTTAATTATAAAACTAATTGTAGAAGTCATGGCTAATTTGCGAGATGAATCTTTTAAGCCTAATTGATTCATCATTAGCACTTGTTTACGGTAGCACCATATTATCAAATCATGGACTAATTAGGCTTAATAGATTTGTCTCGCGAATTTGCCCTCATTTATGTAATTAGTTTTATAATTAACAAATATTTAATACTTCTAATTAGCATCAAACATCTAATGTGACGGGGCTAAACTTTAGCCCCCTAGTTTCCAAACGGGACCGAATCCTGTACGTAGCACATATATAGGGATGTTTTTAAAGCGTGCCCATAACACCAGCTGTCTCTGAAAATTGATTTCGTTGGATGGTAACGTGATCCTAACATATGGGTATGTTAAGCCTTGGGATCAAAGGTTCCCGATTGAGAGATCCCTGAGCGACTCTTCCAAGGTCGCCCGGGGGGCTCAGAAGCTATGCCCATTAGGTACGCTCGTGCGTACCCTTAGGCCAAGGAATTCGGCGAGCCGAAGCGCGACCGCCACTTTCGCTCGGGGCTCGGGGGCTCGACCGAGCCTTAAGCTTTCGATCGACGGAAGCCTAGACCTGATCCTTGGCATCCTCCTAACCTCTGGCACCAGCCAAGGCCCAGTCATGAGACGGTACGCCCCGAGCCACCAAGGCTCGGGGGGTCCCTGGCACTGCCCCATAGGCGCGACGCTGTCAACCACTCCTCCGACAGGGTCATGCATGAGGTGTGACACAAGAAGACAAACTCCTCTGTGGCCTCCTAGGCCCGCGCGTCAGCCCCTATAGCCAGGCTCCTTTGCCACCAAGAAGCCTCCAGAAGGCACACCTAGGGAGGCTAGTCTGAGCCGACACAACTTGACAATCAGCATGTCAGAACAGAGCAGCCAGACGACGCCTGGAGGTTCTTTAGCTCCACGACATCACCACGTTCCACAGAACACTGCTACAAGACCCTCCTAGACTCTAGCACATGTGGACCATAGGCTTAACTCTCCCAAGCCGCCATGTACCTGACCTATCTCAGAATATAAGGGATAGTTCGCATCCTAAGAGGGGGAGGATGATTCCACATAGATTATTCATGTCCTCATGATTCCACCCGTGCTCTGCACCGAGAGAAGAGTAAGCCAGAGAGGGGGAAGGCTTCACCCACGGTGAGGGATGTGATCAGCATCAAGCGATCCCCTACCAAATCTCTCTCTTTCTCTTGTACACTCAGTTGTAACCCCCTAGATTTTGGGTGTTCTTGAGTATAAGGATCATCAGCTGCTGGATGTAGGGCATCGATTGGCCTGAACTAGGATAAACCATTGCGTCCCCTCTGTGATTCTTGTGTTTTTGAGTCCACCCGAGCCACCGGAGACATGCACTATGACACCACCTCAAACAACACTGCTTGCCATGGTTCCAATCCTATGACACCTAGTGTGCTAGTTAGGGGAGCGCATCAAATGTGATTCAGGCTCTACGGTGGCCAGAGCCACCCGCCTCATGCTGGAGCAAGCGACGCCACCTTAGACGGCGGTGTCTGTTTCCCTGGCGAGTTCTTTGTCATGGTCGGTGCCTTTGCCCTAGGCCAGGTCCTCAACTTTGGGAGCCTAGCCTACATCGCCGACTGCTATGGCAAACTCCACCTGCTCAATGAGGCTGCACCGGCGGGCAACAAGCCCCCGACGCCACCCACTCTGCTGGGCCTCTTGGAACCAGATCTTGAGGTTCTGGCCCAGCAGATCTACCGTGGTCTAGGTCCACACCCCATCGTGTCAGACTGGTGCTAGATTTTCTACATGCTAGCCAACGTCCATCACTAGATCGCTACCTGCGAGGTGCTCCCGCTGCCCGAGCACTTTTGGTACTACCTCTCGGACCTACCTTTTGAGATCCAAAATGCGGCGGCGGCCTTCTAGATGGAGCTGGAGCACCTCGTCAGTCGTGAGGTGCCACAAAGCGTTGTCCTCTCAGACACGGCGGGGACCGACGTCCCCTCGTAGCGCACCTTCCTTGAGATCCTCTCGGGGAATGGCCCGGAGTACAACTCCGATGACATCGACTGCTATGCCCCACCTTGCATGTGCTACCACATCGATGGCGAGGACCCTATCGAGAAGGTGCCTGAGCTCACGCCCTAGACCAGAGTCCCCACAGCTGTGCGAAGTACCTTTGAGAGAAGGCGGTTCGCTATAGGCTCGGCAGGCGGACCTAGGGCCACTGAGGCAGAGCTCGAGCACCAAAGGCAACATCAATTTATGCTCCCACAGTGCTTAAGAAGGGTCGCCCAAGGATGAGGGTGACTCTTTCGTTGTTTCCAAGTCCAGCACCACAAAGTCGACAGGGATGAAGTAACCTCAAATTTTCACCGGGATATCTTCAGCGATCCCTACCAGATAGTGGACCGATGAATCAGCCAGCTGGAGCTATACCGGCGTTGGCGCTAAGTGTGTGAAGTTCAGCTTGTCAAATATGACCTTGGGCATAACGCTCATGCTAGCCCCAAGGTCGCACAAGGCATGATCAAACCGCTGGGTCCTGATTGAGCATGTGATTGTGGGGCACCCAGGGTCCTTCTTCTTCTTGGGTAGATAGTTGAGTATAGCAGCCCTACACTCTTTCATCAACTTGATGACCTCCATGGACGACAATGGTCGTTTGTTGTTGATGATGTCCTTGATATATTTTGCGTAAGATGGTACATGTAAGACGTCCATCAATGGAACGCTCACATGTATCTTCTCAATCATCTCAACAAAATGAGCAAATTGCTCGTCCACGGCTTGCTTCCAATTTCTTGTGGGAAATGGCAAGTAGCTAGTGTCAACAAAGTCTTGCGGTGCCGTTTCCTCTTCTTCTTGATCTTTTTGTATTTTCTTCGATGATGATCCTTCCTCCTAGGGCTCTTTTGCTCTTCTTGGCTTATTGTTAGGATTTGGTGGATCACGAGTGGATTTACCTCCCCTTGTGGTCACCGCATTAACTTTTTCAAGGGAATTCTCTGGTTGCCCGGGGATTTTCCCTTCATTATTAATAGGAATAGCAGCAGCAATTTAAGCTAACTGTGTTTCTATAATTTTATTAAAGCACAATTGATTTTTAACAGAGGAAGATAAACTTTCAATTTTAGAATTAATATTTTCAAGCATTTTATCATTAATCATTAAATTTTTAGTAAGATTTTTGTTAATTTTAGCTTGACCTAAAACTAGGTCCTTCAAGGAGGGTTGGTTTGAATTATAGTTTGAATTGAAATTTGAATTATAGTTATTACCTCCTTGGAAACACGACTGATTATTGTTACCTTGTCGGAACCCATTGTTGATGAACGCAAGACTTTTACCTTGTCTTCATGGGTTTCGGGGCAGTCGTTCCCCGAGTATCCGATGTTTCCACAGACCTCACAAGTCATTTGCGAGTCTATGGCCAGGACGGTGCCCTTCATGGCTTTCTTCTCTTGGGCCCGTTTGTCCAGTCTTTTCATCAATAAATCCATTTTTGGGACAATCATATCCGCTTCCTTCATAGTATACATGCCTTTTTGTTGTTTATTCATCCTTTCCTCCCCCCAACTCTGATTGGATACCATTTTCTCGATGAGAGACGTAGCTCCATCGATGGTAAGGGAGAGAAAGGCTCCTCCAGCAGCGGCATCGATGTGCCCCTTCGACATGGGTTTAGAGCACAAGCCAGTTTTCTATCCCATGGTGTGGGCATGCTTGAATGTATTCTTGCAGCCTCTCCCATGCCTCAAGGATATATTCCATTTCATTCTGTTGGAAATTCAAAATTCTTCCCCTCAGGGCATTGGTTTTGCCCATAGGGAAGAACTTCATGAGGAACACTATGGAATCCTTGTTCCATGTGCTGACAACTTCCTTGTCCTTGTAGAACTATTGTTTCGCCTTCCCCATGAGGGAGAAGGGAAACAAACCGAGCCTGATGATGTCTGGTGCGACATCCTTGTTAATAATGGTGTCACACAACTCAAGGAAGTGTTGTAGATGTGCGTTTGTGTCCTCGCTGGGCAAACGACAGAATGAGTTTGCCTGCACCATCATGATCAGCCCGGTACGGATCTCAAAATTCTTATTGCCCACGTTGACAGTAGGCCCAACGGGCACGTTGGCAATGGCAGGGATGGAGAACTCGCGGAGTGACTTCTGGGCCATAGCGGTAGTAGCGGATGATGCAGGGGTAACTGGTTTGTTTGTTGGAGGAGTAGTGGAGGAAGAAGCAGTGCAAGACATGTTCTTCCTTAGGAGAGCCTCTGGATTTTTATGTAGTTTTTTCGGCAAGACGAAATCGGTCATACACTATCCTGTTTTCATCCACAACAGGAGAAAACAAGCAGAGTTAGCCTGCATAAACAATGGCCACCGTACATGCATATGATCATGAACATGTCCTACTAGATTCTTTTTAACCAATGCCTTCCCCGGCAACGGCGCTAGAAATGCTTGTTGGCATTTCTTAACGCAATCACCAGGTATGGATATAGAATCCATCCCCGACAATGGCACCAGAAATTCCTATTGGTATTTCTTAGCACCATCACTAAGATTTAGTAAACCTTAGCAACGCCGCCAAGAAACACCATTACGATATTTCTTAACGATTATAGAAAATATTAGCAAGCGCACGGATGTATCATTGTAGCATTTCACCCGAAAGTATTCAGGGTATCATTATTTATATTTTCCCACAGGAAGGCATGGTGTAAAGAGTCTAGTATGGATATGAACAAGATTACATGCTTGTAAAGTGAACCAAGGTTTATAACAGGGGTAAACATTATATAGTTCAAGATAATGTGACACATAATTGGGCCAACCTCAAGGATAAAAGAGAAAGAAAGAATAAAAGAATATTCCTAAGCGGAGCTGGCTTGTTCTAATATAGCTATGCAAATAATAGTTGATGATCATACAAATTACATGGTTAGAGCTAGATCTAAGTGTAAGATGGACGGGGAGATCTCCGAGCACTGGTCTGCTAGTAAGCACAGAGACTTTACGAACTCCTATACGAATGCCTGAACGTGGGGGATTATAAGGGATAGACAGGGCTGTCATCCCCTGCCGCCTACCCCTCAATCGTGGAGCACCATCACATCCGAAGGTTCCCTTGCACCCGAGCACAACGCTCGTGTACAAAGAAACTACCCAAATCCCCCCGGGACTCCAACCCTATGGATCGACAAGCATAGGACCTGGGCAAACCCAAAGGAACGACGAACCACCACCTCAACTTAGTTCTAATTCTAATCATACAAGTTATATGAATGATTAGGCTTAATGTTCTACATGTTAAGTTCATAACATAGAAACTATATGCTAGTTCATATGTAAAGATCATAACATGAAAACTATACTCTAGTTCATAATTAAGCATAACTATATTGATAATATGAGAACAAGACTTTGGAGGAACTCATCATGTTATTCATACCAAGAATCTCTTCTAAGGAGTCCAGCCCTCCAAGGTAGCTTTGCCTTGCTCTCAAAAGACTACTAAAATTTAAAAAGAGTACAAGTGTGAAGGTGTGAGGTGTTTGGCTCCAAACGAGATGTGTGTGAGAGAGGGAGCTCTCCTCCTCCTCTTATACTGCTCTAAGGATGGTTTGCATGCAATATTCAGGGGAGATCCCGCATGCAACCAGCCTTAGGTGCATTTATTAAACCGCTAGAGGAAGCTGGGCTCGGGCCATGATGCCTAGGGTACGGGCGCACCTAGGGTGCGACTGCACCCTAGCTGGCTCGCCTGGTCACCACCTTTGCTAGGTGGGCTGGTGGCTGGGCCTGGGCTCCTTCCTCGGTGGTTTGGCACCCAGTTTATCCAGGTGAGTGGGCCTTCTTGTTCCTTTGCGCATTTCTGAATTACGTTTCTCTGGTTTGCAACTTTGGAATGATTTTCCACCGTATTCGTGTATAGGCCTACAAAACATTGGTCTTCCAAATACATGTGGAATCATGTTAGTGGTAAATGCATATGTGTCATAAGTTTGCTTATTTCTCCTATTTTGAGTCTTAATTGGTGGCCGAATTTGGTCGATAAGGACTGCCAACAGCAAGCCTACTACTGCGAGCAAGACTGCGTCGCCCAAGCGACCATGCTATCTGCCCCCTGTGGTCCCGCTAGCTCCGGCTGTGACACAGGAAGGGCACTGGTGAAGGAAGGAACTAAGGCAATGGCGACACTCAGCCGACCGAGCATCATCTAGGCTCTTGAGGCTCCTAGCGGCGGCAATGGCTCGGCTAGCCCATCCATCTAGGTGCTTGGCTCCATAGAAGGGGCTGACCTAATCAAGGTGAGTTTCAATGTTTCCCCATGAGGGAAGCCCATTGCCAAGCCATCTGCCCAGTAGCTCGGCCCCCGAGCCAAGACACGGTCGCCGACTTCCTTTGTCGGCCCACCTCTCCAACAACAAAAACCAAGATAAGTCTCGTTCTCCTGACCTTTCCGCTCTCCCTATCATGTTACTGTTTCTCTCTTCCTAAGCAACTATGGCAGATGCTAGGCTATGCCAAAAGAACAACTAACTTATCAACTGTAGCCCCTTTTTGTAGGAAGGCTACGACTGGAGGCCCCTAGATGAGCGAGGTTGGAGATGATGGAACAAGCCGGATGGCAAGGGAACATAGCAAGAGATCCGCGAGCGCTAACAAGAAGCCCCAACTATCGCATTACCAGCTATGTCATCTTTTTCTTCTCTTGTGTCCATTTCGTTTCATTTATGTCTATCTCTTTATCTCCCGATCCTTCATCGGATCACGTCTCCTAACTGCACGATGGTATGGGGCCTCCTAGAAGGGGCATCACTGAGGATCTTAAGGCTGGCCCATCAGGCTTCAAGGCCACCCAAGGCATCTAAAAAGTGTAAGGGACGTTCACGGTCGGGCACCAGAGGCCTTAGTCGGGCGCTCAAAAGCGAAACCAACCGACCATCGAACGATGTCTGAGTACTGACCTCGAGCCGCTTGTGGTGACCCACCAAGGGAGACAATGTGCCCCTAAGCACAGAAAGACGGGCTCGGGAACCATACAAGTGGCTCGGTCGGGAAGCCAAGGATCTCCCCTCTAGGGGACATGACCAGGGCATGGAACGACCGTAAACTTGGGGTTCTCATGGACTTACAAGCTAACAGCATGGGCGTGACAATCTTGGCCACTGAGGACCATTGTCATAACAACCCATCCCAACAAGGGACTCAAGTCTCTGAGCATGACTCATGGGCAATGAGATTACAAACGAAAGTAATTTCATTTATTAATTGGGAACGATCCGATTACAATATATGGCGGCAAAAATCACTTTGATCTGGTGCAAGATCGGCACACCCCCTCCCCCATGATCACATCTCCTCCATGAAGAGCGGGGAGGACATCTAGTGCAAAGGCTGGCCCATCGAGCCCAAGGGAGCAGATCTCCCCTAGACCTTCTTCAAGTGCAAGCGCGAGCGACCCTGAGAGGATAGGGTCAGTGTTGACGGTAGTTAACAACTATTATAAATCATCAATAAAACATGTATAATGGCTTAAATATGATCACCAACAAAGGTCTAGGGGTTTAAAGTAACAAATTCCATGAGTTTTGGTGAATCTGTGATTTCTGCAGGGTTTATCCAAAAAACCATCAAGGTGGACCTACATGTTAGATTTAATTGCGCTTATCCACCGTGAAACAGACACTAGAAGGTTCTAGAGGACACCACGCCAACGCAGAGACTGCCAGGTGGGGCCACTTGGCCCCACGTGCAGGCCGCTCAGCCTTAGGGGCCCACCGTCAGCCTCCGCTTCACAATGTCGGTTCTCCATCGCCTCCTAGGTTGCATCTACGTCGTTCTTTAAGTCAGTTTGATCCAAGGGCTCACGTTGGATGCTTCGGGCTATATACCAGGCCCTGGCACCCCCCTGAGGCAATAAGTCATTTGAGAAGACAGAAATCCTAATCATCATCAGAGCTCCAACAATTCTAGGGCATAGCTAGTTAGGCTAGGTCTAGAGGGAGGCAAGCAGGCTTCGCTTGGATTCCCGATCGTGTTAAGAGTGTGGTTTGGTATAATTCTTGTACCCCCTCTCTTTTGTATCTCCATTATTTTTATATGCTTGCAACAATTGTTATGACATTATTAGTATTCATCTCATTTATGTTTGTCATTATAATGTTCATTGTCTACTTTGATTATATACTTGGTATAGCTAGTTTATCATCATGTTCATGCATAAGTTCGTATAGAGATCACCCTAAGGTACCATGGGTGGGTGGTCAACATTGTGTAAGCATGGTGCTTATACGTTGTTTACCTATGGATACACCCTATATTCTGGGTCATGTGGTAGATCACAGATGTGACACTCCCATTGAGTCCTTTGTAGTCCACTCCCCGATGTAAGTAGCATGTAGGATCTAGTTATAAAGGGAGACAAGCTTTGTTCTTAATCTCCCTTAGTAATATCCCTTATGTGTAGGTATGAAGATGATCTTAGCAATTACTACTAGGTGTAATTGCACTAATCAATGTATGCTTTGACTTGTAATTAAGAATGATTTAGTAATTGTTTCTCTAATATTCTACCTGACCATGCTAATGTCATAGAAAGGAGTACTCTGAGTGATTTATCATTATCATTGATCAATACTTATCATATATATCTTATCCTATGACTTACTCCTGTTATGAGTATAATATTGGTTATGATTTACTTCTCTATCAATAGTATAAGTTATCAATACATGTCCATGCTAGACCTTTCCTGTGGTAAAAATATAAATAACGATACCTAGAATACTCTCGGGTGAAGTGCTACAATGGTATAACTATCTATGCGCTTTCAAATTCCTTTTCATTCATATTTATATATTCTTACTAGTCACATAAATTGATAAAGAACTTCTTAGTATTATTCTCGTAGTAATGCTCGGCAGCATCCATAAACATCTCTGGCATCATCATTTGGGATGACAACCTAGTACAAGTAATGCTAAGAGATGTAGGCATATAATAGGTGGCTACTAAAACAAGTGACAAGTTAATAAATATTAACAAGCATTTCTAGCGCCATTGCTGGGGACATAATTAAAACTTTGTTCTTAGTAGTGATGCTAAGGAATGTCAACAAGCATTTCTGGTGCCATTGCCGGGGAAGGTAGCTTGGCAAAGGAAGTATTGATAAACTTATATTTATTTATGTGATCGAAATAACCATTGACCTCTGCTCAAACAGGTTTACCCTTGTTTTGTCTACTGTGTATCTTACGTAGGGTAATGTATGACTGTTTTTTGTGGCAGAACCACCTAATCTAATGCCCTCCCAAGAGTACTTGTCTTCCATTAGACACTAAGTATCCAAGAGAGTGCACTAAATAATGTTGTTTCATCGAGCACACCCCAAGGGAGAACTCGAAAATTCACATTTTTCCATCAGGATCATAAATGAGAGAATAAAGCTTACAACATTCTTAACCATTTCTTACATCACTTTATTACAATATTAGAGTACTTAAACAAGTTGAATGCAATAGCAAAAATAAGACAGTTTTACATGTAAAAGAGTTTATACATTTTAGATTTATATTTTATCTTGCAGCGGAGAACAACATATAATCAGAATTACAGCGGAAATAAAGATTAATGGTGAATCATAAAACTTTTCTTCTAAAAACTTTTAGTGAGGGTTATAAACAAACACTACGGTCGTAGCGTTGAAGGAATCCTCTCTGAGCCCACTAGGAGGTTTCCACACATAAAAGTCATCTACCATCCACTGGTCACCTGCAATAGGGGGAATAAAACCCTGAGTACTTGATTGTACTCAGCAAGACTTACCCGACAAGAGAAAAATAAAAGACTCCAAGGATATGCAGGGCTTATTTGGCTTGTGGGTTACTACATCTACGGAAGCATTACTAAACGTGCGTCCTTATATTAAATTTTATTAGCAGTCATCATTAGTTCATTAACTATCCATTCTATGTAAGCACCTATGCTACTTTCAAGCAGGTGATAAGCAATCAGAACCATTTTATCACCTTTCAAGTTCTAGTTCTTACTACGGTGCTAGACCATAGCCAAGTCATACCGTCTCGTAGAAATGGCAATTCCCCTTTCCCCGCCTCCAATCAATCAGTCTAGAAAGAGCCAAAACCCAAGACAAGAGCACAACGAGCCTTCCCACTCCCATAAACAAGTATGTGCTCAGGATAATAAGTATGTGACCTGACTACCATCCACAACAATGGACGGTCCTCAATGGACATAGGCGAAACAAGTGCAATCCGAGCCTCGCTCGAATGCCTAACCAAGTCCAGATCCAAAGTACCATTCCATCCGGTCTCTAATTATCCTCTGTATATATTCCATGTGATAGTAATATAATAACAACAATAATATATTTCCTATCTCTCGCGAGTGATAGATAATCACTCGACTTCTACCGGATCCTATAGCATAGCAATCTACATGATCTTGACATACTAGTAGGACTCATAGGATAAGGATATATATATGCAAGTGGTTTTCATTCAACTCCTTAAAACTTAATGCACAAGCATAAAATAAAGTGCATAATAATAGGGGTTATGCACTAGGGCTTGCCTAGGGTAAGATATAACCAAAAGTTTGCATTCCATCATGGTGACATGATCATCAAGGCACCATCTTTTCCACTACTCCAATCATTTCCATGATCCATTGTTGTTCCTATTATGACATACGTGGATGCAATGCAGAGATGCAATTAATCAATGGTAACCGTAACTCTTAAAATACGATTATGCCTCTCAAGCTATGAGCTAGCTCTAATGACTAACATACTAGGCCATGTACCCACATTATTGAATAAGGCACTATTTTCCCACAAGTGTTTTAGTTATAAAATCCCTAGGTGTTTCTTTATTTCATTTTATTGATTCAATATATATTCAAACTAGGGCTCAATAGCTATTCTAGAAAAACTAATTGTTCTGGAGCTATAAAAATTACAGTGAGCACCTAATAATATTAGGAATTTACTATAAAATTTTTAGAGTCAACATAATCACCAAATTATCATAAAAATTCCTACAAGTTTATATCCTAACAATATTAAGCCTCTCAAATTAATTAGCAAACTCCTAAAAATATTATGAAACTAGGTGAACAAGATATACTAGCACATAGATCATGATTTTAGGATCCTAACAAAACTAGTTTCACAATTTTTGGTCCACTACACAAATTTATATTGAATTTACAAGTTTGCCTTAGAAGCTAAATTAGAAAATGCTTAGAAAAAGAAAAAGGCCGGCGGCAACTTATTTAGCCCAGCAGCTCCTCGGCCTAGCACAGAACTTGGCCACACGCTAGCAGGCCTGGCCCAATTGGCTCGCTGCGCGAGCGCATCTACGCATTGGCAAAAGAGACCCCGTGTTTTTCGACAATCAAATGGTACAGCACAACACTATTCCCACATACTCTAGCTTTGCACAAGGCACCCTGAGTTGTGTCGTCTTTGCAATGGGGCAGCCCCAGCATCCCCGCGTGCGATGGTGTGGCGACCGTCCGGCAAACCACTGGTCGCACCAGGCAAAAGGGCCCCATTCTAACCAAGCTAAGGGACCGGCCACCATCTACGGTTCAGACAGCGACGATGGTAGCAGTGGGATACTGGGAGGTGCCCTAGGATATGCTGCAGTGATAGGCTGGTGGTTCGCGGTGATGGCACATGGCCATTCTGGTGAGCGAGGAGTACAGGAGAAAGAGTAGAAGAGGTGCACAAGCACCAGTGTCATACCACTAGAGCAGCCGATGCGTTGGTGAGGATGGAGAGGCCCTATGTGGCGCTGGCCATGTGCTGAGCGACAGAGGCGACAACATACCAAGGTGGGCATGGTCGCATCAGCTCACTTCTGGTAGGATCTTCAGTGGAGCTAGGGCAAGCACCGACACCAGGGGGTTAAGACGAGTCTAAAGCCGACTTGAATTGAATAGAGACCAAGCATATAGACTTACCCCCAAAACATGCCATACTACGGTGGCGACATGACCGATGGTCATGAAAATCCAAGCTTGTCCTTGCCTGAGGCACGGTAGGGCTTGATAGGGGTTGTCCTGGCTAGCTGACTCCCTACGCTATGTACTGATGTGAGGAATCAGACTGTGAAGCCCTAAGCTAAGCGAATTGATGGGTAGAGAGCGCGGTGCTCTTGTCATGGTCATGTTGTGGAGAGGTACACGAGTGAGCACAAGCGGATTAAGACGGGTGGCTCTGATCGATAGCGGCAATACGAGCACATGCGCACAGGTGATGAGACAGGGGAGGGCTTAGCGCGATGTGTTTGAATTGGAGCGGCCAGACCTAAGCAGGGCTCACCTGGCAGTCGGCTAGCGGGGCAAGGCAAGGTCGGGAGGCATCCCATCACCATTATGATCGGGGTCATCGGCCTAGGCACTGACGAGTAGTGGAACACACTTGGGGGTTCGACGTGGTAGGTGGATCAAAGGGTGAGGCGGGTGCCACGTTGGTCGAGCAACGACCACCGTAGCCTAGGCTTACCCTGCGCGTGTCATCGTGTAACATCCTCGGTGTTATACTACAAGTTTTCTACTAATAACACTTCATGAGCATCATGATTATGTGTTAGTGCATGTGAGAATGAGCAAAGATAAATTTCTTGGCATGAAAAAGGAATAACACAAATGATACATAAAGAGAATTCAATAGTCATGTTATATCACTTAAGGATGGAAACCAATTTTTTTAAGCAAAAGTGCTATAAAACATATATGTGACACTTTAATAAAGTTTGAAGTACACATTTTGTAGAAGATAGTGCAACTTTTGTTTTAACAAGATAGTAATGCTAGATAACATTTCTAATAGCTTAGGAAATCGAAGTTGAAGCAAAACAGATTGACAAAGCTATGTTTGGTAATTTTTGTAGAAAAATTGGGTTAAGGAGTGGTGTTGTATTATGGCTTGTTTTAGTACCTAATATACCCTCTAAGGTATAGCAAAGGGGCTTAGGAATTGGATCAACGGTTTAGGTTTCTCGAGCGCTTTAAAATCCATGCTTAGCGTGTTCTCGGGCTATTTTCCCGATTGAGCGCGATCACCAGCACCGGGGGCACGACGCCGCCATGTTGGGCGTTCTGCGCGCGTGCGCTGGCGCGCTCGGCTATCCACTGTGGGCTAGTCGGCCTGGTTGCGCAGTGCTACTACCGCGCAGGCCCACCGTCCTGGCCGCCATTACCGCTGTTTTCGCCCTACCTCACGGATGTCCTGTCCTGCTACCACGTTGCTGCTCTAGCTGCATCATTGGCCGCCTCGAGCTGCCATCGCGTGAAGCCGTGGCTGCCCAACTCGTCTTGTCGTGCTGCCCCACCGCCTGCTGCCATTGCCGCAACCACCAACCCCACACGCTACTCCCACTGCACGTCGCGACGCTACCGCTGCCATCGCGTCACCGTCTCGCTCTCGCCTACCGCTGCACTAGTGTTGCACCTCTGGTCTGCCTTGGCGCTATGCGTGCGAGGCCAGACCACCGCCGCCATGCCAATTATGGCACTACGGCGCATGGGCCACACTGACCTCGAGCGCATGCCATCGGCTAGCACCGGCCGTGGGCCGTACTGGTTGCACCAGTCGCATCACACCAAGGTGCACTCGGCAGCTACTGACCGTGTCCTCACCGCCTCCCATCCTCTCATTTCTCCCGTGCCCACTTCTATGTGCCTGCCTGCCTCTGTTTTCGTTGTCATGTCACGGGCACGGTGAGCCAGGGCACATGCACTTGCCTTCAATTTGGCATGCCCGTGTATGCTTCTTAATGTCTGCGTGCCAACCGTCCCCACCTCGCCTTGAATCGAGCCACGATGAACTCCAATTTGGAAGTTCCCCCTCTGTCGTGCCATTAAGGCCGGGACCAGCCATGGCCGAGGGCAGCCACCCACCGCTCCATCCCTCGTCAATCCATCTACACCACGAACTCTGCCTCCACCTCTACTTTACCCTGCTGCACCTCACTTGCACCTCTACCGCCTCGCCGTAGCCACTAACGTGGCAACGCCGCCGCATCCCATCACCCACACGTGGCTAGCCCTGTTCGGGGAACCTCCGACCAAACCATCACCACAACCGCAACCAGGGTAAGATAGTGATGCTATAGCGCTAGCTAGTTCACCCCACAGTGGCTTAGGGTGCCTAGCATGGTCACGCCACTGTCACGCATGGCCACACGTCATGGTCACCACTTTCGTGAGCTCCAGCCGCTCCTGTAACCTAGGCTAGTGTAGGCGCTAGGGTTGAAGACGGGGGTCGGCCCGTTAGTGGAGCCAGCGTGGGTCCTAGCTGGTCGGTGTGGCCAGTCCAATGCCATCGTCGCCTGCGCAGATGCGCGCGCAGGCGACCGAGGACCATGCCGATGTAAAGGAGGGAGTTTCTAAGGGTTTCATTGCATAGTTGCTCTCTCTAGGAATAGTGACATGGACTGTGGGTTAGGTTGCCTAGAGTTTAGGGGTGTTTTTGCAATATGTGTCGCGCGCGCGTGGGCCACCCCGTTGTGGACCGCCTCGTGTTGGGCCACGTCCGCGCAGGCCGCGCGGTGGTGGGCCGCAGGTGGAATTCATTCTTCCTTTTTCTTAAGAACTTAGAAATAGCTTTTTATTTTTATTTTTGAGCTAAACTTTGAAAATTAATATCAATTCGCATAGGTGTCCAAAAATCATGAAACAATTTTTTTTAGGTTCCTAAAATTGTGATATATCTGTTAGTGTATTTATTTTATACATATTTGTGCTAATGCTAAGGTCTATTAAATCATTTGAGAAGTGCTTAATATTACTAGGTTAATTATTGTAGGAATTTTTGTGGCAAAATGGTTATCGTTTTAGCTTTGTAACTTTTACAGTAGGTTCATTGTATTATTATGTGCTCCCTGTAATTTTTGTAGCCCTAGGATATAATGGGAAATAAGGTAGCTAATTACCCCTTTTTAAGTGTATATTAAATCATTAATAGAAATGAGAAGGCATTTTAATTGCTAAGTAGTGCTTGATAGGTTTCGTACTTGTTTAGTGGAAATGATGGGTATCTTAGCATATTAGCCATTAGAGTTAGCTTAGTTGCTTTGTAGGTGTATTACTATTTTAAGAGTTATTGTTGCCATAATACTAAGTGTTGCATCATCATTGCATGCATATAGAGAACGAGTTGGTGGAGTTCGTGACCGTGAGTGAGCAGGAGTATGAGGAGGTGATTGAAGAGTACGAGGAGGAGATTCTCGTACAAAGGGAGCCCTAGAGCCACCAGCGACTGACTTTAGCTGACACCCCGCCTGCCCAAGGCAAGCCTCAGGTGCATAACCCTTATTTTAAATAAGCACTGAATATATCTACCTATGATGTGCATTTACATTACAGGCATTTTATGGAAACCACCTGTATAAATATATTTGTCCTATGAGTCCTACTAGTATAGGTGCGAGTAGCTGCAATGCTTAGGATTTATGGTGGCATGACTAACCTGTCATTACTCATAATAGGTGATTATTTTTATCACTCTTATGATAAAATGGTGAAAGGAAGTGGAGACCGAGCAGGGATATGGTATGGGTATTGGTGGGTGTAAGCGGTTGTGTCCCGTGGCCAATGGGGCATAGCTTGGTTACACTATTTTCCTTGTCCAGTGTCGGTTAAGGACCGACCGTTGCATTGGGTTCTAGTCAAGTCATAGATTTATTATCCTGAGCACATACTTGTTTATGGGAGCAGGGAAGGCTCGTTGCTCCCTTATCATGGGTTCCAGCTCTTTCCGGACCGACTGATTGGAGGCAGGGAATGGTGGAGGTCTAAGCACCACACTGAGTCTGGGACTCAGGTGTGGGGGCTTGGAGTCCAAGTTTGGACGAGGACCTACACCCCTTGATAGGAGAGTGATGGGTTGGTCCTGCTTGTGCATGGGGTACAAGCGGGGCATGTGTTTCGGGGTACCCAGGTGGGCACATTGATTCGCTAATCGCCTAGGTAATTCGGTATGACTTGTCTACAGTCTAGCATCATAGTAAGAACTAGAAGATGAAAGGTGGTGAAATGGATCTGTATGCTCAACTCTGGCTTGAAAGTAGAACATGTGCTTACATAGAATGGTTAGATAATGAACTAATCATGACTGCTAATAATAAACATACATAAGGATTCTCTACTAGTATTCCTGAAACAACCCCGATTTCCACGATGGGAAATCCACAGAGTCAAAGTGTAATAAGACCGTGGTAGATCTTATTACCCAAATTCCAGTCGATGATCACATCCATACATCGATAATATCAGAGTACAAATAGTGCGGAATTATATAAATTATTACATCGCCGCATTGGCGGAATCAAAAGTAGCATTCATTCAGAACAGCTTGAAGATAAGATCGCCAAACTCGAGCGTAGGAACGAATCCCTCAACCGTCAAACTCCTCGGAGCTATACTCCTCAGCAGAACCTGTATGCCAAAATTTATCAGTACGATTTGTACTGGCCACTCCCAACCCTATGAGCATTGCTTTGTGGTAATTGGATGCAAGTCGGATATATTCAAAAGGAACCTATAAGGCTGGGGTTTCCTATGTATTAGCATATCAAGTATATAATAGTTTAGTCAGGTTTTAACACCGTTACCACACCCATTCCACCCCATTCCCATTCCAAAGCCAGGTTTCGATCCTGGGACCGATATACCACCATCTCCACACCTTCACCATACCACACCCATACCATCGCTCAGTCGACAGGCCAACTCCCTCTCGGCACTGTCTCATGGCCTGTAGCCCCTGGCTACGACCGAACACTCACTCCCTGGGGGAAGAAGAGAAGGACTCATCTCATATCTAGTTTAAGCGAAACCCAGGAATGGTCCATAGCCGACAAGTCGGCACATGTATCGATCGATCAACCATACTCTGCAGAGGTTTTACATAACCACAAGATCCGCCTTCCTCGCTGACCGTCGTCAACTGGGCTGATTCCGGCCGCTTGCTAGCCTAGGATAATGCCACTCTACCATTCAGCCCTGGTTCACCCCAAGTCCGGTCTGGGGTGGCTGAAACTGTGAGTCATGAGCCGGGTCCACAAGGTCTCCATGAAGTCTCGGAAGGGTGTGGGGGAGATCCTCCGTACCCCGTACCTCCTTACACTGTCCGCTAACAACCTAGCAGTAGTGGCAATATCCTACCAAGTAGTCCGGCCGTCCCGCACCATATAGGGCGAGTGGTACGTAAGGCTTCCCGGTGAATCTGAGTACTAGTAAGTCCTTAGGGATGACCAAGCCAGAATGTCTCCATCAGGGTTTCCATTTACCGTGCCACCACAGCACCTCCACCCTGGGCTCCACCCACCATAGGTTCACACCCAAGGCCACCTCGTATACCATTTACCCACTATAGGTATCCATTTACCCACCACAGGTATCCATTCCAGGGGTGCCCAGGTAGCACCCTACGGCAAGACTTGCCCTAGGCTCGTCGTATACTCCAACTTGGTCGACACAACCCTCACCCTCCACTTACCCAAGTCACACACGCAGCACTCTCCCCATAGTCCAGTTAACACCGGTTTCCACCACGCATCAAAGTATTATAAGCGTAGTAGAAGTAATAAGCAATAAAACATAGTGGCGAGCGTGTGTCTAGCCTAACAGCAGGGTGAGCAAGGGTAAGGTTGCGTCAAGGTAAAGGCCATCAAGAAGGTATACTACCATGCAAGTCCTATCATAGTATGATTATGACAGTAAAGTAAAGCAATAGCAGTTCTACATTAGCCATGCGTAATAGGTGCTACGAGATTGGGTGGGATGTGGCACCTTCAGTGTAGTCGTCTCCGTACTCCTCTCGGTACTCACGATCCTCATCCGTCCGGTTTTCCTCTGAGTCTGCAAACGATCGCATTATAGTCGCGTTAGCGACGTCTATAGAATAGCACAAAGAAGCAATGAAAATTCAAAAGAGCCAAATGCACTCAAACATGGGTTCATTGCGTAGAGCTTGATTTTAGATGAATTTTGGTCCTGGTTTCGTATTTTTTCGAGGTCGTATGAATTAGTTATGAATTTCTGAAGTTTAAATCTATTTCCGAAAATGGAAAAAGGCTAAATTAATCCTGGGCTGACATGTGTCACACTGTGACTGGTCCACGGTGGTCTCGGCAAGCGAGACGGAGTCTCGGTGGTCTCATCATGTGGTCTCGGTGAGCGAGACGGGGTCTCAGTGGCCTCGGCATGTGGTCTCGGCGAGCGAGACGGAGTCTCAGTGGCCTCGGCATGTGGTCTCGGCGAGCGAGACGGAGTCTCAGTGGCCTCGGCATGTGGTCTCGGCGAGCGAGACGGAGTCTCAGTGGCCTCAGCATGTGGTCTCGGCGAGCGAGACGGAGTCTCAGTGGCCTCGGCATGTGGTCTCGGCGAGCGAGGCGGAGTCTCAGTGGCCTCGGCATGTGGTCTCGGCGAGCGAGACGGAGTCTCAGTGGCCTCGGCATGTGGTCTCGGCGAGCGAGACGGAGTCTCAGTGGCCTCGGCATGTGGTCTCGGCGAGCGAGATGGAGTCTCAGTGGCCTCTACATAGGGTCTCTACATACAGTCTCTACATGTAGCCTCTACATAGGGTCTCTACATACGGTCTCTACATGTAGTCTCTACATGTGGTCAAGGGGGCTGTGGCTGACTATCATCGACTTGGTCTACGCGGCTATCTTCCAGTCATCACGGTGCTACTCTATGGCTACGTTCCAGTCTAGCGAGGTGGTCAGGTGAGCCGGTGGTGGCTGCGCCATGGTGGCGGCGTCGGGAGCGCGGCGTGCGTGTGCTCGGCTACAGCGTCCATGGGCTAGGAAGGGTCTACGGTGTGGTTGTGGATGCTGTGCTTGTGTATCCAGAGGCCGGAGGTGGCCTTGGCCTACGCGCTCACAATGTGGAGCGCCATGGCCGGAATAGCAGAGTCCGGCGGCGAGCAGGGGGAAAATCAGGCGCTCACCGTAGGTGTCGTGGGAGATAGGATGGTGGTGCAGTGGAGAGTCGTGGCCGTGTAGACAGAAGCAGTGCAGTGCCGACCCGCAACGGTGATGAAGATGACGGCGTCGTCTCCTGCTCTGGTGGCTTCGAAGGTGCTCCGACGGAGACTCCTTCCTCCTCCCTCTCCCTTCCTTCTTTCTCTCCTTTCTCTGGCTCGGTGAAGTGGTTGGCCACCAAGTGGCGGCGGGGTGATGGGGCGAACGCTAGGGCAACCGAGGGCCGTGGCTTTTATAGCCGGAGCTCTAAGCTCCCATGGCGGATGACGGAACGGCTGGTGATGTGCCGAGCACATCGGACGGCTCTCGTGCGCGGGGGCGGTTGCGTGGGCGCGGCGCTAAGGTGGGGAATAGGGTCATGCGATGTGCGTGAACCTGGGCCCGCGTCTGCTGCTTTGGTCGGGGCTCGGTCGAGAGATGAGGCTGGCGTGGGGAAGAAGATGATCCTGTAGCTGGGCGGCTGACAGAGGGGGCCCATCCGTCAGCTTGTCCTAATGCGGCGGCGTGCGGTGCGTGACGGCTGACGGGAGGGTCCGGCTCGTCAGTGGCGTGCACGTACGGGCGGTGATGCTGGGCTGGCTGGCTGGGCCGGTCGAGGCAGGCTGGGCTGAGCTGCTGCCTCCCTCTTCTTACCTTTAGTATTATGTTACACTTCTCTCCTGTATATAAATCAAAGTGGCCTACTTCTCCTCTGATAAAATGTTCCATGGTGATAAACATTGGTCAAAGTATTTATTGGGATATTAATTCCATATTAGTTCATTTATTTATAAACACATATTTGTTAGCTTTTATTTAATCAACACATAAATCAAATAAAATCCAAATCACCATGTTGAATATAATGCAACTTGATGTATGCTATGTGGTAAAATAAATTCTAGGTGATGAGGTGAGATACTCGTGCCAGTCATATAGGTTTAGTTAGTGCAAGGTTATGAGTTTTCCTAAATGCCACATCATCACTCAAGGGTTTTGAAGAAAGAAAAATTTTGTAGTTGAAATTTTTGGTGTGTGGATTTTTGGGTTGTTACAGTCCTACCCCCTTAACAGAATCTCATCCTCGAGATTAAAGCGTAACGTACTCTTTAAAGAGGTAAGGATATCGTAGCCGGAGGTCAGACTCTTTCTCCCATGTTGCTTCTCTCACAGTGTGGTTACTCCATTGGATCTTGCACATAGGAATAGTCTTGCTTCGGGTTTCTTTGGTATCTCTGCCCAAAATTCTGATAGGGTGTTCTCTATACTCAAGTGTATCTTGAATGTCAAGTGTATCAATTGGGATCACTTCATCGGGCACTCTCAAACATTTGCGTAGCTGGGACACATGAAATACGGGATGTACACCCGTCAATTCCTCAGGTAACTCAAGTTTGTAGGCGAGCTTTCCAATTCTCTTGCATATCTTGTATGGGCCAACAAATCTAGGGGCAAGCTTGCCTTTCACATGGAATCTGACCGTCCCACGTAGCGGAGATACCTTGAGATAGACGAAGTCTCCCACATTAAACTCAAGTCTTCTTCTCCTTTTGTCAGCATAGCTCTTGTATCGACTTTGAGCAATCCTCAAATTCTCTCTTACTTGGGCAACTCCTTCTTCGGCATCTTGAATCTTAGCGGAGTCAAAGAATGACCTTTCTCCCGGTTGGGACCACATCAAAGGTGTCTTACACGGTCTACCATACAGAGCTTCAAAAGGTGACATCTTGATGCTGGCTTGGTAGCTGTTGTTGTAAGAGAACTCTGCATAGGGTAAGCATTTCTCCCAATCAGAGCCATAATTTAGTACACTAGCACGAAGCATGTCTTCTAAGATCTGATTTACTCGTTCAGTCTGTCCATCTGTCTGTGGATGATAAGCGGTACTGAAGTCAAGTTTGGTTCCAATGGACTTGTGTAGGGCTTCCCAAAATCGAGACACAAACTGAGGACCACGATCAGATACAATACTAGAGGGAGCTCCATGCAGTCTGAGAATATGTTCAATGTATAGATCTGCTAGTTTTTCGGCATTAGTCTTGGTCTTAACTGGTACAAAGTGAGCAACTTTGGTCAAGCGATCAACAATCACCCAGATGGAATCATTGCCTTTCTGTGAACGGGGCAATCCAACTATGAAATCCATGGATATGCTCTCCCATTTCCACTCGGGAACGTCAAGAGGCTTTAGCAACCCTGCAGGCCTTTGATGTTCAGCTTTGACCCTATTACAAATGTCACATCGTGCCACATGTCCTGCAATGTCCGTCTTCATGCCTTTCCACCAAAAGTGTTTCTTCAAGTCTTGATACATCTTTGAATTTCCAGGGTGAATACAGTACTTAGAATCATGGGCTTCTGACAGAATTTCCCCTCGTAGAGCTGGATCAGAAGGTACACAGATTCTGTCCTTGAACCAAATGGTTCCTTGTTCATCTTCATGGTGGTTGGTCTTGTAGCCTAGTTTCATCAGACCACAGAGATATTCGATCTCTTCACAATTTTTCTGAGCTTGACGGATGCGATCCGTGAGATCATACTGTATGCGGAGCTCATTCAACAAGCCGTGCGGTAGTATTTCAAGTTGGAAATCATCAATCTCTTCCTTGAGCTCAGGTGGTACGGATTTAGTGATCAAAGTGTGACAATAGCTCTTGCGACTGAGAGCATCTGCGACTACATTAGCTTTCCCCGGATGATAGTGAATTTCCAGGTCATAGTCCTTGATCAACTCCAGCCAACGGCGTTGCCTCATGTTCAAATCTTCTTGAGTGAAAAAGTACTTCAAGCTCTTGTGATCGGTGTAGATGTCACACTTGTTGCCTATCAAGTAGTGTCTCCAGATCTTCAAGGCATGCACAACTGCTGCTAACTCAAGATCATGAGTTGGATAACGGTTCTCGTGTTCTTTCAACTATCGAGATGCATATGCTATCACTCTTCCATTTTGCATCAGTACGCAACCAAGTCCTTGGCGGGATGCATCACAATAGACCACGAAATCTTTGCTGATATCAGGCAATGCTAACACAAGAGTTGTGGTAAGCTTCTATTTCAATTCCTGGAAGCCTTGTTCACACTCGGGCGTCCATTCAAACTCCTTGGTCTTCTTCAGAAGGTTGGTCATTGGACGGGCTATCTTGGAGAAGTTTTCGATGAATCGGCGGTAATATCCAGCCAATCCCAAGAAACTTCTGACTTCTGTCACATTACGGGGTTGTTCCCATTCTTTCACAGCCTCAATCTTAGCTGGGTCAACTGCGACACCTTCAGCTGATAGTACATGGCCTAAGAAGGCAACTTCCTGTAGCCAAAACTCACATTTGCTGAACTTTGCGTAGAGCTGTTGTTGTGCTAGTTTCTCAAGTATAGTTCTTAGATGATGTTCATGTTCTTCAACGGTGGTAGAGTAGACAAGGATGTCATCAATGAATACCACCACGAACTTATCCAGTTCATCCATGAAAACTTTATTCATCATGTTCATGAAGTATGCGGGAGCATTCGTGAGTCCAAAGGATACCACAGTGAACTCAAACTGTCCATACCTAGTCACAAAAGCTGTCTTCGGGATGTCACTCTCTCGAATCTTCATCTGATGGTAGCCGGATCTGAGGTCTATCTTGGAGAAATACTTAGCACCTCGAAGCTGATCAAGCAGATCATCAATTCTTGGTAGGGGATACTTGTTCTTGATGGTGACTGCGTTCAAGTTCCGGTAATCAATGCACATTCTCATTGAGCCATCTTTCTTCCTAACAAACAGAACAGGGGATCCCCAGGGTGAAGCACTGGGTCTGATATATCCCTTTGAGATGAGCTCATTAAGTTGATTCTTGAGCTCGGCCAGTTCATCAACTGACATGCGATAGGGTCTCTTGGCAATGGGTCTCGTTCCCGGTAACAGATCAATGATGAACTCTACATCACAGTCTGGTGGCATACCCGGTAATTCTTCAGGGAATACATTGGGATAGTCTCTGACTACTGGCACATCATGAACTGTCTCCTCCTCTTTTTGAGATTCTGAACTTGCTTTCAGGGCACATAGGATAGAGGTGGATTTTCCAGACTGGGGTTCACATCTAACAACTTGGCCTGATGGATGGGTCACTTGGACGTATCTAGGCGAACATGATATGATACCTCGGTGGATGGTTAACCAATCCATGCCTAAGATGACATCTAGGTTAGTGGAAGGTAATAGGGTTTGGTCGGCTTCAAAGGTAAGACCCTCTATAGTAAGACTCACTCCCTTACATATGTGGGTGCACTTTAGATCTCCTAAGGGTGAGCTAGTGATGATAGGCTTTTCACGTGGGGTTATAGGCAGGTCATGCTCTCGTGCAAACTTGGATGATATGTATGAACAAGTTGCTCCAGAATCAAATAGAACTGATGCAGTATTGCCATTAACTAAAAACATACCATACACCACGTCAGGGGCAGCTTGTGCTTCCTCGGCGTCCAGATGGTTGAGACGTCCACGAGTAGCAGATCCCTTGAACTGAGACTTCTGTGCAGCTAAGTTCTGAGGGCACTCAGCGGCTTTGTGACCTGGTTTTCCACATGCAAAGTAGGTGAAAGGCGTACCGCCTGTAGGGGTTGGTGCGGGTGCCTTCCAGTTTCCAGTGCCTGATGTGGAGCGGTTCTGAGCTGGGCGTTCATTCGCTGTGTGGGGACGGTTGAAACGATCCTGAGTGTTGCGGTCCTGAGCATGACGGTCCCTAGTGTAATGATCCTGAGTAGGGCGTGAGTATTTGGTGGTGTAGCCTCCACTTCCCTTACTCGATCCAGGGTTGTCATCCCTGTTGTGGCGTGAGCGTTCCCTGGATGGTGCATCTCTGCGGAACCTCTTGCAATCACGACCACGGAGAGACTCCTCAGGCTTATGCTTCCTCTCCCTGTACTCTTCTCCAGCTTCTGCATGGTCCTTCTCAATCTGGATGCAGCGATCCACCAGAGCACGCAATGTGTTGCTCTCAATACCGCCAAACTTCAGCTTGATGTGCGGGTTAAGTCCCTTGCGGTAGTAGTACAGCTTCTCCTTCTCAGAGTTCACAACATAGGGAGGGGCATAGCGAAGAAGATTGGTGAAACGAGTAGTGTACTCAGTCACCCTGTCCTTTCCCATCTTGATGTTGCGGAACTCCTCAGCTTTGGCCTCCATGATACCCTTGGGAATGTGGTACTCAGTGAATGCTTCGGCGAACTCATCCCACGAGATGTTGGCAGGGTCCTCATGGGAATCACTGAAGCTGTCCCACCAGGCGCGTGCTGCACCCGTGAGCTGGTGTGTGGCAGCTCCAACACACTCATCATCGGTGAAAGTAGTGAGGTCAAGCTTCTTCTCCATTTCCTTGAGCCAGTCATCGGCTACAAGCGGGTCAGGGTCAGTGCCATCACAGCTAGGTGGCCTTAGCTTCAGAAATCCCTCTAGCTTCCTTTGGAAGTCATTCTGCTGACCTCCCTGGCGACGGTTTGCTCCTTCAACAAGAGCTGCAAGAAGCTGGGTCTGTTGTGCCATCACTTCTGCCAGGTTCGGTGGTGGTGGTGGAGGAATGTTCTCCTCAGGCGGTGGGGTATTCTCCAGGTGGAAGGGTATCCCTCCACGTCCACGACCTCGGCCACGACCACGGTTGTTGCCACCACGTCCCCCATTGGGTTCAACTGGTTCTAGGGTGGGCGCACGTCCTCGCTGCCTTAAGCGAATAGAACGGCGGTTCGGCATCTGCAACACGGATCATAGAGCGTTTAGTGCTTGTGCCATATGTGCTTATATTTCGATATGATTACATGATTTCCATGATTAAAAAAAATATTTATGCTATCCAACACTCATTACAAAAGAAGCAATAAGATTCATAAAGATGCAATAAGATCCGAAACATTCATTACATGGTTTTTATTACATAGCATCATCTCCAGTAGCTACACTTGAAGACGTGCGAGAATCGTTCTACGCATGGTGTCTCATAATACATCTCATAAGGGGTACAACTCATGGAAGCTACTGACATGACTCATGACCACGCAGGGTCATCTACTCCAACTCGTATACCGCAGCTGGGATACGACTATTCTCGATCTCGATCTCCCCGTTAGACTTGTGAAGTCGGGACACGTACTTCAAGGCCTCGGCAAGCTCCTCAGTAGGCTTGGCTCCTGGTAGGGTAGGGCAGGCGTCTAGGTTGAGGCGAGTCGGGGCTAGCTCAAACTCCTCCATCTTAGGCCTCGTCTTGCTGCGAATCTCCTTGGGTAGCTGATCCCACATACCCTTCATCTCCCTGAGGCGCTTCTTGTCAGACTTCTGCCAAGCCTGCCATGTCCTCTCACACTTGTCCTGTAGGTACTTGGTTTGCCTGAGTGCCTCGATCAGGTGACCCTAGTTGTGAACGGCCTTCTTCCTGGACTCCTCTAGCTCCTGAGTCATGGTCTTGTTCTTGGAATGGATTTTCAGCATATCAATCCCCTTGGACCTCTCTCTTTCTCCTCTACGGTTGATCTCAGCCTTCTTGTCGTCCAACTCTCTCTGCAACTCCAAGACCTTGCTGTCGAGGTAGCAGTTCCTGTTGCCTAGGTCAGCGGCTTTGTCCTGTAGGTCAGCGACCTCGGCTCTGTGGACTTCATCATGATGGTTGAGCTCGTCCTGTAGCTTGGCCACTATCTCAAGTAGACTAGCCCGCTCCTGGCTCCCTGCGAGTCTCGCTCCTGGTGCTCCCACAGAAGGGCCTGGTACTGTCGTCTCTTCTGCTCAAGCTGGGTCACGTACCTGTCCTGCTCCAGTAGGTGAATAGCTGAGACTCGAAGGCATCTGTCCTCCTCTGCAAGGATAACTCTGCCTGCTGCGAAACACTGCTCACTGGGGGTAAGGCTGAGGTCGAGGGCCTGGGGAAGTAGACGAAACTCTGTCGTCATCAGGTGCTCGTAGTGGTCCCTCATCACTCTGCGAAGTGCCTTGTGTGAGATAGCCTGTAGTCCCTCCTCGACTGTGTCCTCTATAGTCAACTCGGTG
This sequence comes from Miscanthus floridulus, assembly GCF_019320115.1. Classification (NCBI taxonomy): domain Eukaryota; kingdom Viridiplantae; phylum Streptophyta; class Magnoliopsida; order Poales; family Poaceae; genus Miscanthus; species Miscanthus floridulus. The sequence continues at coordinate 89,006,157 of NC_089589.1, forward strand.
AAAGCTGGGACAGAAGGTAAGGTAGTGCTAGCTGGAAACTCCATTGAGGTGACAATCGGTCCTTCGATTCCTCATTCCTTAGCTGGCTTCCCGGTGCAGGTGACCTTGACAAGCTCCTCGGGAACACCTAACGTGACGAGAACTCGGCAGAGGGTCTGTGCAAAACCCCCGAGCTCATGTAGGTCAAAGGTAAGCTTGGCGTGGTCCAGAGGTAGCGGTCCTAGAGGCGGCCAGTCAACGTTCGTTGCCATCTGCATGTTTCAAGGAACAGGTGTTAGCAGGTCATTAATAGATAAGCCTTGCATAAAAGTAAATGCAGGGTCGGTATATAACCGAAAGAAGGGCTGTCCACGTCCTATTTCTATCGTCCATTTCTAAGGGTTTCGTCCTAAGGTCAAGTATGGCTCTGATACCAACTGAAACAACCCCGATTTCCACGATGGGAAATCCACAGAGTCAAAGTGTAATAAGACCGTGGTAGATCTTATTACCCAAATTCCAGTCGATGATCACATCCATACATCGATAATATCAGAGTACAAATAGTGCGGAATTATATAAATTATTACATCGTCGCATTGGCGGAATCAAAAGTAGCATTCATTCAGAACAGCTTGAAGATAAGATCGCCAAACTCGAGCGTAGGAACGAATCCCTCAACCGTCAAACTCCTCGGAGCTATACTCCTCAGCAGAACCTGTATGCCAAAATTTATCAGTATGATTTGTACTGGCCACTCCCAACCCTATGAGCATTGCTTTGTGGTAATTGGATGCAAGTCGGATATATTCAAAAGGAACCTATAAGGCTGGGGTTTCCTATGTATTAGCATATCAAGTATATAATAGTTTAGTCAGGTTTTAACACCGTTACCACACCCATTCCACCCCATTCCCATTCCAAAGCCAGGTTTCAATCCTGGGACCGATATACCACCATCTCCACACCTTCACCATACCACACCCATACCATCGCTCAGTCGACAGGCCAACTCCCTCTCGGCACTGTCTCATGGCCCGTAGCCCCTGGCTACGACCGAACACTCACTCCCTGGGGGAAGAAGAGAAGGACTCATCTCATATCTAGTTTAAGCGAAACCCAGGAAAGGTCCATAGCCGACAAGTCGGCACATGTATCGATCGATCAACCATACTCTGTAGAGGTTTTACATAACCACAAGATCCGCCTTCCTCGCTGACCGTCGTCAACTGGGCTGATTCCGGCCGCTTGCTAGCCTAGGATAATGCCACTCTACCATTCAGCCCTGGTTCACCCCAAGTCCGGTCTGGGGTGGCTGAAACTGTGAGTCATGAGCCGGGTCCATAAGGTCTCCATGAAGTCTTGGAAGGGTGTGGGGGAGATCCTCCGTACCCCGTACCTCCTTACACTGTCCGCTAACAACCTAGCAGTAGTGGCAATATCCTACCAAGTAGTCCGGCCGTCCCGCACCATATAGGGCGAGTGGTACGTAAGGCTTCCCGGTGAATCTGAGTACTAGTAAGTCCTTAGGGATGACCAAGCCAGAATGTCTCCATCAGGGTTTCCATTTACCGTGCCACCACAGCACCTCCACCCTGGGCTCCACCCACCATAGGTTCACACCCAAGGCCACCTCGTATACCATTTACCCACTATAGGTATCCATTTACCCACCACAGGTATCCATTCCAGGGGTGCCCAGGTAGCACCCTACGGCAAGACTTGCCCTAGGCTCGTCGTATACTCCAACTTGGTCGACACAACCCCCACTCTCCACTTACCCAAGTCACACACGCAGCACTCTCCCCATAGTCCAGTTAACACCGGTTTCCACCACGCATCAAAGTATTATAAGCGTAGTAGAAGTAATAAGCAATAAAACATAGTGGCGAGCGTGTGTCTAGCCTAACAGCAGGGTGAGCAAGGGTAAGGTTGCGTCAAGGTAAAGGCCATCAAGAAGGTATACTACCATGCAAGTCCTATCATAGTATGATTATGACAGTAAAGTAAAGCAATAGCAGTTCTACATTAGCCATGCGTAATAGGTGCTACGAGATTGGGTGGGATGTGGCACCTTCAGTGTAGTCGTCTCCGTACTCCTCTCGGTACTCACGATCCTCGTCCGTCCGGTTTTCCTCTGAGTCTACAAACGATCGCATTATAGTCGCGTTAGCGACGTCTATAGAATAGCACAAAGAAGCAATGAAAATTCAAAAGAGCCAAATGCACTCAAACATGGGTTCATTGCGTAGAGCTTGATTTTAGATGAATTTTGGTCCTGGTTTCGTATTTTTTCGAGGTCGTATGAATTAGTTATGAATTTCCGAAGTTTAAATCTATTTCCGAAAATGGAAAAAGGCTAAATTAATCCTGGGCTGACATGTGTCACACTGTGACTGGTCCACGGTGGTCTCGGCAAGCGAGACGGAGTCTCGGTGGTCTCATCATGTGGTCTCGGCGAGCGAGACGGGGTCTTAGTGGCCTCGGCATGTGGTCTCGGCGAGCGAGACGGAGTCTCAGTGGCCTCGGCATGTGGTCTCGGCGAGCGAGACGGAGTCTCAGTGGCCTCGGCATGTGGTCTCGGCGAGCGAGACGGAGTCTCAGTGGCCTCGGCATGTGGTCTTGGCGAGCGAGATGGAGTCTCAGTGGCCTCGGCATGTGGTCTCGGCGAGCGAGACGGAGTCTCAGTGGCCTCGGCATGTGGTCTCGGCGAGCGAGGCGGAGTCTCAGTGGCCTCGGCATGTGGTCTCGGCGAGCGAGACGGAGTCTCAGTGGCCTCGGCATGTGGTCTCGGCGAGCGAGACGGAGTCTCAGTGGCCTCGGCATGTGGTCTCGGCGAGCGAGGCGGAGTCTCAGTGGCCTCGGCATGTGGTCTCGGCGAGCGAGATGGAGTCTCAGTGGCCTCTACATAGGGTCTCTACATACAGTCTCTACATGTAGCCTCTACATAGGGTCTCTACATACGGTCTCTACATGTAGTCTCTACATGTGGTCAAGGGGGCTGTGGCTGACTATCATCGACTTGGTCTACGCGGCTATCTTCCAGTCATCACGGTGCTGCTCTATGGCTATGTTCTAGTCTAGCGAGGTGGTCAGGTGAGCCGGTGGTGGCTGCGCCATGGTGGCGGCGTCGGGAGCGCGGCGTGCGTGTGCTCGGCTACAGCGTCCATGGGCTAGGAAGGGTCTACGGTGTGGTTGTGGATGCTGTGCTTGTGTATCCAGAGGCCGGAGGTGGCCTTGGCCTACGCGCTCACGATGTGGAGCGCCATGGCTGGAATAGCAGAGTCCGGCGGCGAGCAGGGGGAAAATCAGGCGCTCACCGTAGGTGTCGTGGGAGATAGGATGGTGGTGCAGTGGAGAGTCATGGCCGTGTAGACAGAAGCAGTGCAGTGCCAACCCGCAACGGTGATGAAGATGACGGCGTCGTCTCCTGCTCTGGTGGCTTCGAAGGTGCTCCGACGGAGACTCCTTCCTCCTCCCTCTCCCTTCCTTCTTTCTCTCCTTTCTCTGGCTCGGTGAAGTGGTTGGCCACCAAGTGGCGGTGGGGTGATGGGGCGAACGCTAGGGCAACCGAGGGCCGTGGCTTTTATAGCCGGAGCTCTAAGCTCCCATGGCGGATGACGGAACGGCTGGTGATGTGCCGAGCACATCGGACGGCTCTCGTGCGCGGGGGCGGTTGCGTGGGCGCGGCGCTAAGGTGGGGAACAGGGTCATGCGATGTGCGTGAACCTGGGCCCGTGTCTGCTGCTTTGGTCGGGGCTCGGTCGAGAGATGAGGCTGGCGTGGGGAAGAAGATGATCCTGTAGCTGGGCGGCTGACAGAGGGGGCCCATCCGTCAGCTTGTCCTAATGCGGCGGCGTGCGGTGCGTGATGGCTGACGGGAGGGTCCGGCTCGTCAGTGGCGTGCACGTACGGGCGGAGATGCTGGGCTGGCTAGCTGGGCCGGTCGAGGCAGGCTGGGCCGGTCGAGGCAGGCTGGGCTGAGCTGCTGCCTCCCTCTTCTTACCTTTAGTATTATGTTACACTTCTCTCCTGTATATAAATCAAAGTGGCCTACTTCTCCTCTGATAAAATGTTCCATGGTGATAAACATTGGTCAAAGTATTTATTGGGATATTAATTCCATATTAGTTCATTTATTTATAAACACATATTTGTTAGCTTTTATTTAATCAACACATAAATCAAATAAAATCCAAATCACCATGTTGAATATAATGCAACTTGATGTATGCTATGTGGTAAAATAAATTCTAGGTGATGAGGTGAGATACTCGTGCCAGTCATATAGGTTTAGTTAGTGCAAGGTTATGAGTTTTCCTAAATGCCACATCATCACTCAAGGGTTTTGAAGAAAGAAAAATTTTGTAGTTGGAATTTTTGGTGTGTGGATTTTTGGGTTGTTACAATTCCTTTCGTAAAAAGGAAACCTAGCAAACCATAAAGCTTATCATATCCTTTGTAGTTGGGAAATTATTCCCACTAGTCGGGTAAGTCTTGCGAGTACATTGTGTACTCAGGGTTTATTTACCCCTGTTGCAGGTGCAGCTTGAAGAGTAGCTACTGTGTGGAGGATTCTTCTGATGCGCACAGATGGATCCTTGTATTCTACCGTTAGATGTTTATTGTAATTTCGCTATTTCAATTTCTCACTATAAACTTAGTATTGTAATAATGTATTTCTAAGAACTCTGGTTGTATGAATTAGACTAAGTATTGTAAACTCGTTCTCATTATTGGATCCTAGAGAGACAATGTGGATTATTCGAGTTCTCCCTTGGGGTGTGCTCGATGGAACCGTCTGATGTAGCTTGCTTTCGGGGTGCTTAGTGTCTGGTGGAAGACGAGCGCCCCCGAAGGTGTGTTATTTCGAGCGGTTCTGCCACAGGTGGTACCAGAGCCAATAATGACCTTCGAATTTCATAACTCTTTTCAAAACCTAAAAATTTGACCAACAAAAGTTTTATGAAAAGTAGGGTGCGATAAAATTATGTAAATAAGTATAAGCCCTAGCAATATGGTCTATCTAGGATAGTGGCACTAGTTTTATCTAATCAAGTTTCTGCAGGTACACTAACTTACACTGCGTAAGAATCATTTAGCGTACGGAAAGTGAGTGTGCAATGTGCCGAAATTTTTTGCGAAAGCCACTATATTCTGGCTTGAGTGAACGGGTAGGCCGATGCATGCATCATGAAAACAAAATCTTGCTTTAAACTAAACTTCCCCCACACGTACAATTTGGATTAGTGAATTGATAGGACAACCTAAAAGAATGCTTTAATAAACGTATTATCATTTCTCTAGTCTCTTGTTCCTAATCTAGAGGGTGGATCTTAATGGTTGGTTCCTATCTGTTACAGATGAACCTGAGGTTCGGTCATGGGAGCCCCAGTGCTGGAGCGGGCCGTGGTCTTGGCGAAGGCTAAGGTGAAAGTGGCCGAGGCAATGAGAACGGCAATGGAGAGAGCCACGAGGCCCCACTTCTGGCTCCTCCTCCTCCATCACCACCGCCTCCGATGACCCATCCAGAGATGATGGCGGAGATGCTGGTTGCTCGGCGTGAGTCAGCCCGTGCCTTAGAGATGCTAGCCCAGGTGATTGGTGGCTTCGCACATGGGGGCCATGGAGGTAATGGTGGGAACGGGGGTGGTGCCCGTGGTCCCGAGGGGCTCTGTTCTTACCAAGATTTCTTGAAGACACACCCACCCACGTTCACACTATCTGTTGAGCCTCTAGATGCGGAGCGTTGGCTTCATATTCTAGAGCAGAAGTTTCTGCTACCCACTATAACTGAGGAGTAGAAGGTGCGCTTTGTAGCACAGCAGCTATTGGGTTCTGCTAGCGCATGGTGGGACATGTTCAATGCCATGTAGCCGGTGAATCACCATGTGACTTGGTAGGAGTTTACCGCTGCTTTCAGAGAGTATTACATTCCTAGTGGTGTACTAAACAGGAAGTTCATGGAGTTTCTAGACCTGAAGCAAGGGAGCATGTCTGTGATGGATTACGTGAACAAGTTCAACCATCTAGCATAGTATGCTAGGATCCATGTCCACACTGATGAGAAGAAGAGGAACTATTTCTATCGCGGCCTCTCTTGTAGTCTATAGAAGGAGCTATACACAGGGAACTACCAGACTTTTGGTGTTATGATGAATGCTGCTATTGCCATGGAAGGACTTCAGCATGACTCTTAGGCTCAGTGGAAGCGCAAGCGGGTGACAACTAGGTCTTTTAGTCACTCGCAGGCTCTGAAGGTGCAGGTTATCAGGTGGGTGCCTTATCAGCCTTCAGGTGGGTAGTCATTTTGTTAGCCTCAGCAGACTCACCAGGCACCTCCCACTCAGTACCATGCACCTACTCAGCAGGTGCAACAACAATAGCCCTAGGGATAGCAGGTCCCATCTCATTAGGGATAGGGGAACAAGCCTGGTGCTTGTTTCAAGTGTGGCAATGTTGACAAAATATCGTCAGTAGTCCTCCGAGGGGTTTCCCATGAAGGTAGATTGATTGGCAGAGGAGCATGAGATCAAGAACAAGAAGGCAACAGAGACACACGAGTTAGACAGGTTCAAGCCGTCAGTATGATGTAATACCCTACTCCTGTGGTATGTTGGTTTGTATTAGCTATCGTTTGATATTGCGTGACTACAGATGTATGTATCTTGATGTCGCCTATCCGCTTGGGGACCCCTACCTCTCCTTATATACTCTGGAGGGGTAGAGTTACAAGAAAAGTATCTTATTTGGTACTATATAATATCTGGCGCCAAGCAGCGCCGTGCACACCTTGATCTTGTGGGCTGGGCCACCTCTGATGGTGCGGCCCAGGTCTTGTCTTGTGGATACCGGGGGCCATACCACCATAGCTAGTCCCTAAGCCTAACAGTAGGTGATGTAGTCACGTGGTGCCAGGGTCAAAAAGTAGAAGACCAGCCGAGCAGGCAGCTAGTCCCTGGGCATAGCCTCGAGATGAGAACAAGCACATTCACCGCAAGGTGAAGTGTGCCCACTTAGTCCCTAAGCCTGCTGGAAGATGAAGAATGAATCTTGTAGCAGGGTCAAAGAAAAAGAAGTCTGAAAGCTTGTCGACGTTGTCTGACATGCGCGTATCAAGACCCCAGACGTGCTGCCCAAGATTAGCACCCTGATTTGAACAGCATGGAGCAGCTTGATAGCACATCGATGAGACATAGCAAGATCTAACCACCAAGGGAGCATCGAGGAGTTCCTGGCGTCGCTGGCGATGTCCGAGCACCGAAGAGCGAGGAGTCCTCGGCGTCGCTAGCAATGTCTGAGCACCAAGGAGCGAGGAGTCCCTGGCGTCGCTGGCGATGTCCGAGCACCGAGGAGTCCTCGGCGTAGCTAGCGATGTCCGAGCACCGAGGAGTTCTCAGCGAAGCTGGCGATGACCGAGCACCGAGGAGTCCCCAGCATCACTGGCGATGACCGAGCACCGAGGAGTGAGGAGTCTCCAGTGTCATTGGTGATGTCTGAGCACCGAGGAGCGAGGAGTCCCCGACGTCGCTGGCAATGTCCGAGCACCGAGGAGCGAGGAGTCCCCGGTGTCGCTGGCGATGACCGAGCATCGAGGAGCGAGGAGTCCCCGGTGTTGCTGGCGATGACCGAGCACCAAGGAGCGAGGAGTCCCCGGTGTCGCTGGCGATGACCGAGCACCGAGGAGCGAGGAGTCCTCGGCATCACTGGTGATGTCCGAGCACCAAGGAGTCCCTGGCGTAGCTGGCGATGTCCGAGCACCGAGGAGTTCTCGGTGAAGCTGGCGAGGTCCGAGCACCGGCGTAGCTAGCGATGACCGAGCACCAAGGAGCGAGGAGTCCTCGGTGTCACTAGCGATGACTGAGCACCAAGGAGCGAGGAGTCCCCGGCGTCGCTAGCGATGTTCAAGCACCGAGGAGTCCCCGGCGTAGCTGGCGATGTCCAAGCACTGAGGAGTTCTTGGTGAAGCTGGCGAGGTCCGAGCATCGGTGTAGCTGGTGACATCCGTGTGGTGAAGTGTGCCCACTTAGTACTCGAGCATGAAGAATCCGAGCGCCGAGGAGTAATCGACGTAGCTGGCAATGAAGCAGGAGCGACGAACAGTCTGGTCAACTAGTCTGCGGTAAAGTGAGCATTGAGTAGAAGTGACCGGCAAATAGTCCGATCAACTGGTCGATGCCAAAGTCGATGATCCTAGCGGTCCGACCAGTTGATCGGTGGTGAAGTCTGAGCACCAGGTGATCCGATCACCTGGACGATGATCCTGCAATACAAATATGTAGAACGGGTAGTACATGATGTAAAAATATATGAACTTCGAAGAGAAAAATAGCATATGTAGCTCGGTGATTAGTTGGAGCAAAGATGTTTTTATATTTAATATAAACCGCCCAGCCAGTTAGTGTGTAGCTGAGTCTCCAGCCCTAGCTAGCCCATAGTCCATAACGTCGAGCGCGGAGCCCATTGAAAGGTCCTAATATGGCTAGAGCGGGGGTGAATAGCCTATTTAAAAATCTACAAATCAACTAGAGCAATTTGATTAGTATGACAAATAGCAAAATGCAAACTTTCTCTAGCTCTACAAGGGTTGCAAGCCACCTATCCAACAATTCTAGTTGCAATGATTACTAGGCACACAACTTGCAATGTTACTACTCACTAAGAGCTCTCAAACTTGCTACTCTAAGGAGCTCCACTATATGAACTTAAAATAACAAAGCAAGCTCTCAATTCTAATTACACTAAAGAGCTTGCCACAACTAGTTTGCAAGAATATAAATAAGTGAGTAGGGTGATTATATCGCCGTGTAGAGGAGTGAACCAATCACAAGATGAATACTAAATCAATCACCGGGAGAATACCAAACGGCAAGAGACAACCAACTTTTCTCCCAAGGTTCACGTGCTTGCCGGCACGCTAGTCCCCGTTGTGTCAACCAACACTTGGTGGTTCGGTGGCTAAGAGGTGTTGCACAAACCTCATCCACATAATTGGACACCGCAAGAACCTACCCACAACTGAGGTAACTCAATGACACGAGCAATCCACTAGAATTACCTTTTGGCTCTCCGCCAGGGAAGGCACAAGACCCCTCACAATCACCACGATCAGAGCCAAAGACAATCACCAACCTCCACTCAACGATCCTTGCTGCTCCAAGTAATCTAGGTGGCAGCAACCACCAAGAGTAACAAGTGAATCCCACAGCGAAACATGAATGCCAAGTGCCACTAGATGCAATCACTCAAGCAATGCACTTGGATTCTCTCCCAATCTCACAATGATGATGAAACAATGATGGAGATGAGTGGGAGGGCTTTGGCTAAGCTCACAAGGTTGCTATGTCAATGCAAATATCCAAGAGAGTGAGCTTGAGCTGGCCATGGGGCTTAAATAGAAGCCCCCACGAAATAGAGCCATTGGGCTACTCACTGCACTGAACATGGGCCGACCGGATGCTGGACCCTAGCGTCTAGTCATGCGATACATGCCACATGTTCCCTCTCTTCAAATACTGAGTGCTCGATCCCAACGGTTAAGTGATGACCAGACGCGCTGCAGCGAGGTGACCGGATGTTGGACCTCAGCGTTTGGTCGTTTCCAGTATGGTCCCATTTGCGCAAAATCATGACCGAACACGTCCGGTCATGCTCGACCGGACTCACCCAGCATCCGATCACTCAATGTCTCCACTTTGCACCACACGTCAGCGTATGTCAGCATTGACCGGACACCCCCTGCCAGCGTCCGGTAACTCTTCGCGCCAGTGTCCGGTCACAAGACCGAGACACATGATCACTGCTGCTACTAACCAGACTCTGAACCCAGCGTCCGGTCACTACACCACCAGCGTCCGGTCACTCTGTGAACCCCTGTCTTTTCTATCTAGGGCGCCGGTGAGGTTTCTAACCCTTGCTCAAATATGCCAACCACCAAGTGTATCACCTTGTGCACATGTGTTAGCATATTTTCACAAAAGCATTTCAAGGGTGTTAGCACTCCACTAGATCCTAAATGCATATGCAATGAGTTAGAGCATCTAGTGGCACTTTGATAACCGCATTTCAATACGAGTTTCACCCCTCTTAATAGTATGGCTATCTAACCTAAATGTGATCACACTCGCTAAGTGTCTTGATCACCGAAACAAAATGGCTCCTACAATTTATACCTTTGCCTTGAGCCTTTTGTTTTTCTCTTTCGTCTTTTCCAAGTTCAAGCATTTGATCATCACCATGCCATCACCATCGTCATGATCTTCGCCATTACTTCATCACTTGGAGTAGTGCTACCTATCTCATAATCACTTTGATAAACTAGGTTAGCACTAAGGGTTTCATCAATTAACCAAAACCAAACTAGAGCTTTCACCCGTGCACGTGTAGGAGAAGCAGGCATCGCTAAGGAGCCACTGCCGACCACCCATAACACAGAGGGTAGACGCTCATGCATGTGTAGGGAGGAGCCAGAGACATGGCCATCTCTAGAGGCGTCCCAGCATCAACATGACTGTTCAGGGGTTCGGAAAATCATTTGGAGAGCAAACATGGAGAAAACAACTCGGAGAAACATCATGGCGATATACGGAGATTGGAGAATATTTAGAGAAATATTAAAGCGTGACTTAGCTTTAGACAGAATGACTGGTCGGCGGCGTATGGCGCTATCTGGTCGGCGAGAGGATGGACGTCTTCAACCAGGTCAACGAATCTGCCCCTCAGGGCATGTTGGTAAGTGGCGGCAGCGTTGGTGAACCCAAAGGGTAGGGCTGTAACCCCTGGAGTTTCCCGAGTAGCCTCCGATAGATCTAGATTGGAGGGTAGTCGGCGCTAAACCAGAGTGTCTAGAGCCGATTCAGCGATGGAGAGGCAATCGGCAAGCTTTAGACCGACCCGATCAATGGACTCGACCAGATTGTCGTTGTTGATCTGCCTCCTTTGGTTGTGAGGAGGTGGGCAGCGAGCTACTGATGAAGGTGACCTCGAAGGTGGTTCCGAGATCAGATCTACAGTCGTAGGTGCAGGGATGATCGGCGCAGAAATGATCTACACTGGCTTGAGGAGCTCTCCGACTCTGTCAACGTTGATGATCCAGGAGATCAATCTGACTATGAAGATCTAGCCGGGCTACAGGAGGGACGAAGAGCCTGTGGGAAAAACCATCTTGTTTGACAAGGAAACAACACGTAGTCCCCTACCTGGCGCGCCAACTATCGACAGAATATCATCGGTAGTCCTCCGAGGGGTTTCCCACGAAGGTAGATTGGTTGGCAGAGGAGCATGAGATCAAGAACAAGAAGGCAATAGAGACACATGAGTTAGACAGGTTCAGGCCATCAGTATGATGTAATACCCTACTCCTATGGTCTGTTGATGTAATACCCTACTCCTATGGTATGTTGGTTTGTATTAGCTATCGTTTGATATTGCGTGACTACAGATGTATGTATCTTGATGTCGCCTATCCGCTAGGGGACCCCTACCTCTCCTTATATACTCTGGAGGGGTAGGGTTACAAGAAAAGTATCTTATTTGGTACTATATAATATCTGGCGCCAAGCAACGCCGTGCACGCCTTGATCTTGTGGGTTGTGCCACCTCTAATGGTGCAGCCCATGTCTTGTCTTGTGGATATCGGGGGCCATACCCCCATAGGCAAGGAGGGCCACTATGCTTAGGAGTGTCTGCAGAACTAGCCTACATAGTCTGCTCAGCCCTTAGCTAACTCCTATCTGATCAAGTGAACGATTATCAAGAAAAAGGTGCCCATAAGCCGCTCTGGGCAAGTTAACTTCACGGAGGCTGAGGAAATCTTGCAGAATGAACCGGTGATGGCTGGTATGTTTACCATTGATTCCCACCCAACATATGTGTTGTTTGATTCTGGTGCATCACATTCATTCATGAGCATGGGGTTTGCACAAAGGCATAATATTTCTCTTATGGCTATACCTATTGTCTATAGAATTAGTACTCCGGGTGCATAGTTGTGCATTAATACTCGGACAGACATAGTTGGATTAGTGCTAGCCACTCACACTTACTGCCTTTAGTTCATGGTGCTACATGGGCAAGGCATTGATGCAATTCTGGGTATCAACTGGTTGCGAGTATATGGGGTAGTCTTGGATCTTAGGCACAGAGTTGTTGAGTTATGGCTTCCTTCTTTCGAGGATAGGATGTCTCTTCTTATGCCCTCAGATCTAGCCTTAACAGTTGCTGCTCATGTTGAAGCTTTTCCTGACCTTGCCTCTATTCCTGTGGTCTGTGAGTTCTCGGATGTCTTTCCTGAAGATCTGCCTGGGTTGCCACCGGATAGGGATGTGGAGTTTTCCATTGAGTTAGAACCTAGCAATGCTCCTATTTCCCAGTGTCCCTACTGCATGGCTCCTCAAGAACTAGCTAAAATTAAGAAGCAGTTAGAGGAATTATTGAAGAAGGGATTTATCCATCCTAGTTCTTCACCATGGGGATGTCTAGCTATTTTTGTGAAGAAGAAGGATGGTATCTTGCGGATGTGCGTGGATTACTGCCCTCTTAATGCAGTAACCATTAAGAACAATTATCCTTTACCTCGTATTGATACTTTGTTCGATCAGTTGGCTGGTGCCAAGGTGTTCTCTAAGATTGATCTCCATTCAGGCTATCATCAAATTAAGATCAGACCTCAAGATATACCGAAGACATCCTTCTCTACTAGGTATGGGATGTATGAGTACCTAGTCATGTCCTTTGGTCTCACCAATGCTTCTACATTCTTCATGTATCTCATGAATTCAGTCTTTATGCCAGAGTTGGACAAGTTTGTAGTGGTGTTCATTGATGATATTTTGATACACTCCAAGAACCAAGAAGAGCATGCACTACATCTTTGGATAGTACTGACTCGATTAAGGGAACACAAGCTGTATGCTAAATTCAACAAGTGTGAGTTTTGGTTAGATCGAGTGTAGGTTTTGGGACATGTTCTAACACCTGAAGGTATCTCTGTAGACCCAAGCAAGGTGCATGATGTGTTAAATTGGAAATCTCCCAAGTCAGTGCATCAGATTCGTCAGTTCCTTGGTCTTGCTGGTTATTATCGGTGCTTCATTCCTGACTTCTCCAAAATAGCCCAACCAATGACCAAGCTGCTCTAGAAAGAAATCAAGTTTGTATGGAGTCCGGCTTGTGAAGAAGCTTTCCAAGCTCTAAAGAAGTTTCTTACCTATGCTCCTATTCTTGCCCAACCAAATATTGACAGACCTTTTGATGTATATTGTGATGCCTCGAAGACGGGGTTGGGATGTGTACTTATGTAGGATGGGAGTGTGATAGCTTATGCTTCACGTCAGCTAAAAAAAGCACGAGGTGAATTATCCCACCCATGATTTTGAGCTAGCTGTTGTGGTGCATGCTCTAAAAAATTAGAGGCATTATTTGGTAGGAAATAAAGTACATATTTTTATGGATCGCAAGAGCCTCAAATATATTTTCACTCAGTCCGAGTTAAATATGAGGCAAAGGAGATGGTTGGAATTAATCAAAGATTATAATTTGGAGGTTCATTACCATCCTAGAAAAGCTAATGTGGTAGCTGATGCTTTGAGTCAGAAGTCATATCAGGTTGATGAAGCACCTTTGTCTCTCAACCATACTGAGGTGCTAGCTCACATTGCTCTAGTCTCGAATTTACTTGAGCAAATTATTATAGAGCAAAGACAAGACACTTCAGAAATTCCTCATATCAAGAAGTTAATTGCTGAAGGGCGTGGTCCTCATTTTAGTATTGATGACCAAGGTGTGGTGAAGTTCAAGAACAGATTAGTGGTTTTGTCAAATGGGGAGCTTATAAGAAAGATTTTGGATGAGGCCCATACTTCTAAGTTGTCCATCCATCCTGGCAGTAACACGATGTATCATGATTTGTGCCACTTATATTGGTGGTCAAATATGAAGCAAGATATCACCAAGTTCGTCGCAGAATACGATACTTGTGGAAGAGTTAAGGCGGACCACATGCGTATGCCTAGATTTTTATAGCCCTTACCTATTCCTATTTGGAAATGGGAGGATATTTCCATGGATTTTATTGTGGGTTTACCTCGTACTTCCAAGGGCTATAACTCTATTTGGGTCATTGTGGATCGCCTCACTAAGTCTGCTCATTTTCTTCCGGTGGATACCAGATATTCAGCCAAGAAATATGCCAAGTTATATTTTGACCGGATTGTGACCCTACATGCAGTTCCTCTTACTATCGTCCCTGATAGAGGGTTAGTCTTTGTCTCCCGATTCTAGGAGCAGCTCTAGAAATGTCTTGGTACTCATCTCCTCCGAAGTTCATCTTATCATCCATAGATGGATGGGCAAACAGAAAGGGTAAATTAGGTGCTTGAAGATTTGTTGAGAGCTTGTGTCATCTCTTTCCCTGAGAAGTGGGACGAATGCTTGAACTTAGCTGAGTTTTCTTACAACAATAGCTATCAAGAAAGCATTCATATGGCACCTTTTGAAGCTCTATATGGAAAGAAGTGTAGGACCCCGCTTAACTGGGTTGAAGTGGGTGACCGTGGATATTTTGGACCTAATTTTATCAAGGAGGCTCGAGAGCAAGTTAGCATTATTCAGTGCCATTTGAAGGCAGCTCAGAGTCGACAAAAAACTTCCACGGACAAGTGAAGAAGGCCTTTGCAATTTGTAGTTGGAGATCATGTGTATCTCAAGGTATCTCCCATGAGAGGGGTGCATCGATTTGGTGTCTGTGGAAAGCTAGCTCCTCGCTATGTGGGTCCTTATAAGATTTTGGAACGATGTGGTCATGTTGCTTACCGTCTCCAACTTCTAAACATTTTGTCAGCAGTACACAATGTTTTCCATATTTCTTAGTTGAAGAAATGTTTGAGAGTTCCTAAGGAAGTAATGGAAATTGAAGGACTTTCCCTCCAGTCCGACTTGTCTTATATTGAGCATCCTGTTAAAATCTTAGATGAGAAAGAAAGAGTGACTAGAAACAAGGTGGTAAAGTTCTATAAAGTTCAGTGGTAAAATCACTCAGAGGACGAAGCAACTTGGGAGCAAGAAAGTTATATCTCAAAGCATTATCTCCATCTTCTCTCTAGTTCGTAGAGGTAATTATTTAAATCGAAATTTACTCCATATCTCTTTTTCCACACTAGACACATGGAATCTCGGGACGAGATTTTGTTTAAGGGGGGGGGGAGTTGTAACACCCTCGGTGTTACACTGCAAGTTTTCTACTAATAACACTTCATGAGCATCATGATTATGTGTTAGTGCATGTGAGAATGAGCAGAGATAAATTTCTTGGCATGAAAAAGGATTAACACAAATGATACATAAAGAGAATTCAATAGTCATGTTATATCACTTAAGGTTGGAAACCAATTTTTTTAAGCAAAAGTGCTATAAAACATATATGTGACACCTTAATAAAGTGTGGAGTACACATTTTATAGAAGATAGTGCAACTTTTGTTTTTACAAGATAGTAATGCTAGATAACATTTCTAATAGCTTGGAAATCGAAGTTGAAGCAAATCCAACTCAAGACTTAGTCAATTTCTAAAGTCTAAAAACATATTGACAAAGCTATGTTTGGTAATTTTGGTAGAGAAATTGGATTAAGGAGTGGTGTTGTATTATGGCTTATTTTCATAGCCTAATATACCCTCTATGGTATAGCAAAGGGGTTTGGGAATTGGATCAACGGTTTAGGTTTCTCGAGCGCTTTAAAATCCATGCTTGGCGTGTTCTTGGGCTGTTTTCCTGGTTGAGCGCGATCACCAACACTGGGGGCACAACGCCGCAGCGTTGGGCATTCCATGCGTGCGTGTTGGCATGCTCAGCTATCCACCATGGGAAGGTCATCCTAGCTGCGCGGTGCTGCTGCCATGCAGGCCCGACGTCCTGGCCACCGTTGCCGCCGTGCCACGCGGATGTCCTGTCCCAATGCCGCGCTGCTGCTCTAGCCGCATCACTGGATGCCTTGGACTGCCACCGTGTGGAGCCGTGGCTACCCGACTCATCCAGTTGTGCTGCCCCACCGCCTATTGCCATTGTCGCACGTTGCTGCTGCTCGCACAACTGAGCGTCGCGGCCACCTTCCCCACAAGCTGCTCCCACTGAACGTCATGACGCTGCCGATGTTGTCGCATCACCATCTTGCTCTTGCTTGCCACTACACCGTGCTATGCCTATGGTCCACCTGGGCGCTGTGCACGCGAGGTCGGACCGCTGTCGCCATGCCATTTATGGCACTATGTTGTGTGGGCCACACCAACCTCGAGCATGTGTCGTCGGCTATCGCCGGCCATGGGCCGTACTGGTTGTGCCAGCCGCATCGTGCCAAGGTGCACTCGCCAGCTACCGACCGCGTCCTCACCGCCTCCCATCCTCTTATTTCTCCCCTGCCTACCTCTATGCGCCCGACCACCTCTGTTTCCGCCATCACATCATGGCCATGGTGAGCCAGGGCACAGACACTTGCCTTCAATTTCATGTGCCCGTGTATGCGCCTTGACATCCATGTGCCAACATCCCCACCTTGCCTTGAATCGAACCACGATGAACTCTAATTTAGAAGTTCCCCCTCCACCATGGGATTAAGGCCGGACCGGACGTGGCCAAGGGCAGCCACCACCGTTCCACCCCTCATTAATCCATCTACTCCATGAACTCTGCTTCCACCTCCACTTCACCCTACACACCTCACTTGCACCTCTACTGCCTCGCTGTAGCCACTGACATGGCCATGCCGTCTCAGAGCACCGCCGCATCCCATCACCCGCACGTGGCTAGCCCTATTCAGGCAACCTCCGGCCAAACCATCACCGCAGCCGCAACCAGGGTAAGATAGTGATGCTATAGCGATAGATAGTTCACCCCACGGAGGCTTAGGGTGGCCGACATGGTCGTGCCACTATCGCGCATGGCCACGCACCATGGTCTCCACTTCCACGAGCTCCGCCGCTCATGTAACCAAGGCTAGTGTAGGCGCTAGGGTTGTAGATGGGGGTTGGTCCGTTAGTGGAGCTAGCGCGTGTCCCATCTGGCCGACGTGGTCGTCCAATGCCATCACCGCCACGCGCGATGCATGCGCGGGTGGCCGAGGACCATGCTGATGTAAAGCAGGGAGTTTCTAAGGTTTTCATTGCATAGTTGCTCTCTCTAGGAATAGTGACATGGACTGTGGATTCATTTGCCCAGAGTTTAGGGGTGTTTTTGCATATGTGTCGCGCGTGCGTGGGCCACCCCATTGTGGGCCGCCTCGTGTTGAGCCACGTTCGTGCAGGCCGCGCGGTGGTGGGTCGTAGGTGGAATTCGTTTTTCCTTTTTCTTAAGAACTTAGAAATAGCTTTTTATTTTTATTTCTGAGCTAAATTTTGAAAATTAATATCAATTCGCATAGGTGTCCAAAAATCATGAAACAAATTTTTTTAGGTTCCTAAAATTGTGCTCTATCTGTTAGTGTATTTATTTTATACATACCTGTGCTGATGCTAAGGTCTATTAAATCATTTGAGAAGTGCTTAATATTACTAGGTTAATTATTGTAGGAATTTTTGTGGCAAAATGGTTATCATTTTAGCTTTGTAACTTTTACAGTAGGTTCATTGTATTATTATATGCTCCCTGTAATTTTTGTAGCCCTAGGATATAATGGGAAATAAGGTAGCTAATTACCCCTTTTTAAGTGTATATTAAATCATTAATAGAAATGAGAAGGCATTTTAGTTGCTAAGTAGTGCTTGATAGGTTTCGTACTTGTTTAGTGGAAATGATGGGTATCTTAGCATATTAGCCATTAGAGTTAGCTTAGTTGCTTTGTAGGTGTATTACTATTTTAAGAGTTATTGTTGCCATAATACTAAGTGTTGCATCATCATTGCATGCATATAGAGAACGATTTGGTGGAGTTCGTGACCACGGGCGAGTAGGAGTACGAGTAGGTGATTGAAGAGTATGAAGAGGAGATTCTCATACAAAGGGAGCCCTAGAGCCACCAGCAACTAACTTTGCTTACACCCCGCCTACCCAAGGCAAGCCCCAGTGCATGACCCTTATTTTAAATAAGCACTGAATATATCTATCTGTGATGTGCATTTACGTTACAGGCATTTTATGGAAACCACCTGCATAAATATATCTGTCCCATGAGTCCTACTAGTACAGGTGCAAGTAGCTGCAATGCTTAGGATTTACGGTGGCGTGAGTAACCTGTCGTTACTCACAATAGGTGATTATTTTTATCACTCTTATGATAAAATGGTGAAAGGAAGTGGAGACCGGGCAGGGATGTGGTATGGGTATTGGTGGGTGTAAGCGGTTGTGTCCCATGGCCAATGGGGCATAGCTTGGTTACACTATTTTCCTTGTCCATATTGGTGAAGGACCGACCATTGCATTGGGTTCTTGTCAAGTCATAGATTTATTATCCTGAGCACATACTTGTTTATGGGAGCAGGGAAGGCTCGTTGCTCCCCTATCATGGGTTCTGGCTCTTTTTGGACCGACTGATTGGAGGCAGGAATGGTGGAGGTCTAAGCACCACACTGAGTCCAGGATTCAGGTGTGGGGGCTTGGAGTCCAAGTTTGGATGGGAACCTAGACCCCTTAACAGGAGAGTGATGGGTTGGTCCTGCTTGTGTTTGGGGTATAAGCGGAGCGTGTGTTTCGGGGTACCCAGCTAGGCACATTGATTCACAAAACACTAGGTAATCCAGTACGACTTGTCTATAGTCTAGCACCGTAGTAAGAACTGGAAGATGACAAGTGGTGAAATTGATCTATTTGCTCAACTCTTGCTTGAAAGTAGAACAGGTGCTTACATAGAATGGTTAGATAATGAACTAATCATGACTGCTAATAATAAACATACATAAGGATTCACTACTAGTATTGCTTTCCGCAAAAAGGAAACCCAGCAAACCATAAAGTTCCGCACTCTGAACTTAGTATTGTAATAATATATTTCTAAGAACTCTGGTTGTATGAAATGGACTAAGTATTATAAACTCGTTCTCATTATTGGATCCTGGAGGAAAAACGTGGATTATTCGAGTTCTCTTGGGGTGTGCTCGACGGAACCATCTGATGTAGCTTACTTTTGGGGTGCTTAGTGTCTGGTGGAACACAAGCGCCTATGAAGGTGTGTTATTTCGAACGGTTCTGCCACACATTATGGCTAGCCATCCGAGCATGACACACACGTAGCAGCGGGAGCTAGGCCGCAGCCAGCCAGGGCCAGCCAACGTCAGGCCGTAGGTGCTGCGCGGCATCACCCGAGCACGCAAGCTGGCCAGCGGCAATAGCCCGGCCATGGGCTAAGCCCGGTGCCAGCAGCACCCACGCGTGCGATGGCCGTGAACTCGGACCGAGAGGTAGCAACTAGTGACGTGCAAGCATTTTAAAGCGAAGCAAAAGCTGCTAACAATCACGATTGAGGTTCAACTAATTCCCCTAACCTAAAGCCAGCAATACTAGCTATCAAGCGGAGCAATCGCCATGAGCAGGAATCAACTAGAGAAGGTGATAAAAGAATGCCTACATGAGCTCGCCACGTTGAACGCTAGTTCGCGAACAAAGCGCCAACAACATGGTTTCAACACATTTTAACGAAGTTTGAGCAATTTTTAAGAGGGCAACATGACACCCAACACCACTACTACCTATACCATGCTCAAGTACCCACTTAGAGGCAACCAACAATACAAGAACATGAATCTAGGGTTTAAACAATTTAGTTAGAATTTGAATGCCAAAACGGCATTGTCTCCTTCCTTTTTAGGCTTAGAAGAGGCAAGGATTCAGTTTGAACTAAACAAGCATTAGCACTTTTGCCACCATTTTTAAAAGGTCTAAACTTTATTAACTTCAACGAACAAGTATGTCATGCAATAGTCCATACTTTATACTAAACCATAGGAACAAAATATTTAAGCACTATTTAATTATTTTGCTCAATATAATTCACCAAAAATGGCACTTTAATCATGGTTCAAGTGTTTACCGACTTAACGAAAAGGGTTGATTTTAATTTCCAATTCGCTTTTTGAGCTCCCAAGAACACTGGTTAACAACATTCGTTTTCAAAAATTAAAGTTGCATTTTCAAAAATTAAAGTATTATACTCAAGTTATATTTTATTTTTGTTTATATAAATTGTTTTTCATGCCAAACAATTAGAATGACTTATCCCATTTGCCTTGTTAGGATTTTCATTAGCACTTTTACGCACTAAGTAAGTTAACTTGGATATTTAGTTGAGGCCACAAAAGTGAGTCACATAGGATTCGCTTATCATTTCATGTGTGTTTTAAATTTTTAAAATCCAAAAACTTGTTTGGCTAATCTCCCTCAGGCCTCAATCATGGTGCTAAGCAAGCTCGTAACACCAGGGGTGTTACAGTTTTGACCTTCTGACAAACTATGTTGATGATCCTAAAGCATTACTTAAGAGGACTAAGGCTAAACTCAAGAAAGTTTCAGCTTTAGATTCGAAGACAACCGGATAAGGCGAAGCTTAACACCAGAATTTGAAGCCATGGCTGACAAGACTCTCCATGAATTCTCTACTCCAACTACCGCCAACATCCATACAGGACCAGTAGTTAACATTGGACACAATAGATTCGAGCTCAAGCCAACTCTCATCAACATGATGCAAGCTAGCCAATTTTGTGGAAAGGCACATGAGGATGCAAGTGCACATCTCCAACACTTCCTATAAATCTATAGCACTTTCACTATCAAAGGAGTGACCAGAGATGCCATACTACTTCGCCTCCTCCCCTTCTCACTCTTGGGGAAGGCAAAGCAGTGGTTCTACACCAACAAAGATAGAAACACCACATGGGATAACTGCTCCACTGCCTTCCTAGCAAAGTTCTTTTCCACAAGCAAGACCAAAGCTCTACGTGGGAGAATTTCTAGTTTTTAGTAGCAACATGACAAATATGTCCTTGAGGCATGGGAACGCTTTCAAGATTACATATCAGAATGTCCTCATCATGGGATGGAGAATTGGCTACTCATGCAGATGTTCTACCATGGGTTGACCAATAGCACTCGTGAGACGTTGCTGCTGGAGGTGCATTCTAGTCACTTACACTTCTGGCTGCAACAACTCTAGTGAAGAAGATGGCCTCCAACCAAGGTTGGAATAAAGAATGTGTTCAGACCCGCAAGAGAGGTGGAGGTATGTATCAACTCAAGGAGGTAGACATGTTGTCTGCCAAGATGGACCTGCTGATGAAGAAGCTCAAAGACCGAGCTAATGAGAAGCAAGAAGTCATGCACATTCATGATTCCCACACGACATGTGAAGTATGTGGAAACACTAGGCATTTAGGGAACAGTTGTCCTAAAACCCAAGAGGATGTGAACTTTGTCAACAACAACAACTACTATCGTCCTCAATAGAATCTAGGATGGAACCAGCAACAGAGGACAAACTACCAAGGTAACTATCAAGGTAATAATTATAATAATTTCAATCAGCCATCCCTGAGAGAATTAATTGCTAGCCAATTGAAACTTATGGAGGGAATATCTAAGAAGGTAGCTACCAATGATAAAATACTAGAGAACATAAATAATAGAATGGATAGCTTTGCTTCTGCCACTAAAAAGTAGCATAGCTTTACTAAAATGATAGAATCACAAATAGCTCAGCTGGCGACTGCTGTTCATCCATCCGACAAAGGTAAGATTCCAGGGCAGCCAGAAGATCTAGAAACTACAAATCTTGTCGATATTCACAATGCAGCTTACTACTACACGCAACCATCAGAGGGAAGGTGGATAGATTACACCCTACCCGACAAGAAACGTGATCTAGGGAGACCTGTCATCTCTATCACCATTGGACCCCACATCTTCTAGGAAGTTATCTGTGACTTCGGAGCAAGTGTCAATATCATGCCTAAGGTAATTTATGAGAAGATTTTTGGAGATCCTTTGTTGTACACAAATATGCGTTTGCAGCTTGCAGATCAGTCACTCTGCAACCCCAAGGGAGTTTTTGAATATGTCATCATACGAGTAGGACAATCATACGTTCCCGTAGACTTTGTGGTTTTGAAAACAGGTGGAGATGAAAGGGCACATATCATCTTGGGCTAGCCTTTCCTAAGCACCGCGAAAGCCATCATCTATGCGGATAGTGCCAAGATATGTTTTACAATCAAGGACAAGAAGGAGAAGTTCTCATTCCAGAACCGCATCTTGAAATCTCCTAGTCATCCACAAAAGGCATACCTGCCCGAAGAAACAACAGTGAGCAAGAAGAAGAACAATCGGAGGAGGAGGAAGAACAAGACTAGGCAGCCACAGGAAGAAACAGTTAACATGATCAACACACTCTGATCTGAGTACAACCACCTCCTCGCTTCACCCTTCCTTGCCAAGAAGGACGATCCTAGCATACCAATGATTGAGTGTACCATTGGACAAAGAATTTTCCACAAGACCTTCTGCAACATTAGATCAGGTGTCAATATAATGTCAAAGGTAATGTATGAATATTTATTCGATAATGAACCTTTGTTCCCTACATACATGTAGTTGCAGATGGCAGATCAAATAATATGATTTCTTGAGGGAATAGCAAGGGACATCATGGTCAGGATACAAGATCATTATGCCCCTGCTGACTTCATGGTTCTAGGCATGGGAGAAGAAGAAGACGATACACCCATCATCCTTGGAAGACCATTCCTCAACACTACCAATGCAATCATCTATGTTGGATCTGGATAAGTCCACTTCTAATTCTCAGGAGAAAAGGTACGTTGTTATTTTAATAGTTATACCACTTATGAATAGCTGAAGAAAAGCCGCTCTAGGAGGAGATGTCGATCATCCCGATGTCAAAGGAACCAACCCCTATGGAATGAATGGGAGGAAGGTGAAGAACCTGAAGCACCTATGAAAGATGAACCTACTCTGACTAAGTCAAACCCATAGTCCAAGCAGGTATGGAAAGAGAAGGTAACATCATCATCGGAATCACCATCACAAGAAGTGCAGCCATCTAAGTCTCCATTGCTATGACCGAATGAGGCACCCGAAGAATAAATGATTCTCTCTAGTCAAGTCCTATTTGGAGGACTTAAAAATCTGAACCCTCGCCGTGAGGTAATATCGGTAGTTATCCATATCTACTTTCTCGCATTGCATGAATTACTTTTCACTTTAGCATATTTACTTTTCTGCATTTGTCTTGCATTAACAAAAGAAAAATAAAAAGTTTCATTATTGCATATCATCATCACATTGTAAAATCTTAAGCCCCATGTGAGTATTTTTTATGGTGTATAAACACCCACGGATATATTCATTGTGGTGGCATAAAAATTAAAAATACAATGCATCCATATTTTCTTTTCTGCATTATAAAAATAAGAAAATCTAAAAATAATTAAATAGACTTCCTGCTAGAACTTGCCAATTAGAAAATCTATCTAAACCCACAAGAATAGCTAATTCTTAGACGACTGACCACTAACCACTTATCCTAATCCAAGCCACGAGTTTTGGTGTTTTTGTTGGGGTATTTTGTAGGATGGCACATATGACCAAGAGCAATGCCACCCGTTGTTTTCATTCACCCGAAGTACATCTTCCTAAATTACTACTACACTCGCTACATAAGGGAACCAACTTCTAGATGGATGAGAAAGACTTCTACTGGTAGACCCGCTCTAAGAAAGACCATGACAACATCTAGCTTGGGGGAGAAGCATCCCCATATATCTAGATAACTATTTCTTTCCTTTTGGTTTTATTATTATTATGTTTGCTTCATGTTAGTTAAAAATAAAAAGGAGCATAACAAACTAAAACCAAATAAAAATTTATCCTAGTTAGTTATATATATTAGTAAGGTGTGATCTTAAATCTTGAAAACAATATAAAGGTGTGCTTAGATTTCTTTGAGTTTGATTTTTAAGAGCTGAATAAATAAAATGGACTCTAAGGATAATCTCTTGCGGTGGAAATGATGAATAGTTGCTCTATCGTAATTCCTTTCAAGTACCTAGTTTTCAGCCTTGAATTCTCCCAGGTTTTGGATACGACTGTTTTGATATAAGAATTTGCTCTAAACTTGAAACTCATGGATAGCATATGCTTGATCTAAGTCTAGGTAATTGATGGATATGATATGAGAAGGTCTTAGCTCTATTTATCTTGTTCCAAGTGAAACTAGAGTTCCAGAGATTTATCTTTTGAAAAACATAAAAATTCTACACGATGAGTTTCTTGTATGACAAAGCTTGAATTCCTACCAGAGCCAGATATGATATTTAGATTAGGAAAACTTCCACTCATGTGTGCTGCTTGTTTTGCATTGAGTTCAGTCAAGCTTTGTTGATACTTTATGAGAGGTTTGTCATGCTCTTAGAATCAAGATCACGTACACACCACCCACATATGACTACTCCTATACTGGGGGTAGGCGCAAAAACATGTCATTCCATCTAAATCAACCTAAAAATGTTTTACTCTTACACTGGGAGTGAACACCAAAAATATACCCTATAGGATATCCACCAAATAAATGCTCTAAGTTCTTGTTACTATCTCTCAAAGTTTTGTTGCACAAAAGAAGCATGGGCTATGCAAAAGTTATTCATAGAAAGAAAAGAGAAAAGTGTTGAAAAATGGACAAGTGTCTGAGATAACTAAAACAATGGTTACTCAGATGCCCGCCTGAAAAAAAGAGAGAAAGAGATAAATAAGATAGCCCATGTTTTCTTACAAAATTGTTTCTAAGTTTCAAAAAGAGAGATATGTTTTCAAGGAGCATAGTAGAATTAGGTTATCCACCATATATATCCACCATACATCCACACACATGCACATCTTGATTTGATTGTATGACTCAACTCTCTTTGGATCCGAGGTTTGACTTTACAATATATGTATTGCAAGTATGCTCTTTCATGCTTTCTCCACTCCTATGAGCTCCACATAAGCTTTAGTTGTAGGAAGAGAAAGGCATAACATCATTATTTCCTTGTTGAGGATCCACAAATACCACATATATTGAGAAACTTGAGAGTGTCATACAATGGAAGCTCTGAGTTTTATTTTGAAAATCTATGAAAAAACTCTGGAGTAATGGTTGAGCAAAGAGCTTGAGACATAGTGCTTGACTTGATTGTTCTGTCTTTCAATTGCTTAAGACCCAAGTGAAGGCTAAGAAGCCCCATGGTTGAAGGTAATACGGGTAAGTTTGAATGTTAGATCAGTTTATTCTAATCCGGAGGAGAATTCTTGTTTGAAAACATGTGTACTTTTGAGGAGTGAAAGCATTGAAGCAACTCCTGATCCTTTTTGCTGAAGTTTAGCTTTGCTAATGGACTAGCAAAGGTTAAGCTTGAGAGAGCTTGTAGACGGTAGTTAACAACCATTATAAACCATCAATAAAACATGTATAAGGGCATAAATATGATCACCAACAAAGGTCTAGGGGTTTAAACTAACAAATTCCCTGAGTTTTGGTGAATCTGGGATTTCTGCAGGGTTTATCTAGAAACCATCAAGGTGGACCTACATGTCAGATTTAATTGCGCTTATCCACCATGAAACGGACACTAGAAGGTTCTAGAGGACACCATGCTAAGGCAGAGAGTGAGGGGTAGCCAGGTGGGGCCCCACCTACAGGCCGCCTGGCCTCTAGGGTCCACCGTTAGCCTCTACATAGCAATGTTGGTTCTCTACCGCCTCCTAGGTTGCATCTACACTGTTATTTAAGTCAGTTTGATCTAAGGGCTCACGTTGGACACTCTAGGCTATATATACCAGCCCCTGGCACCCCCCTAAGGCAATAAGTCATTTAATAAGATAGAAACCCTAATCATCCTCAAAGCTCCAGCAATTCTAGGGCATAGCTAGTTAGGCTAGGTTTAGAGGGAGGCAAGCAGGCTTTGCTTGGATTCCCGATCGTGTCAAGAGTGTGGTTTGGTATAATTCTTGTACCCCCTCTCTTTTGTATCTCTATTATTTTTATATGCTTGCTACAATTGTTATGACATTATTAGTATTCATCTCATTTATGTTCTTCAATATAATGTTCATCGTCTACTTTGATTATATACTTGGTATAGCTAGTTTATCATCATGTTCATGCATAAGTTCGTATAGAGCTCACCCTAAGGTACCATGGGTGGGTGGTCAACATTGTGTAAGCGTGGTGCTTATACATTGTTTACCTACGGATACACCCTATATTCTAGGTCATGTGGTAGATCACAGACATGACACTCCCGTTGAGTCCTTTATAGTCCACTCCCCGATGTAGGTAGCACGTAGGATCTAGTTACGAAGGGAGACAAGCTCTATTCTTAATCTCCCTTATTAATATCCCCTATGTGTAGATATAAAGATGATCTTAGCAATGACTACTAGGTGTAATTGCACTAATCAATGTATGCGTTGACTTGTAAATAAGAATGATTTAGGAAATTTATTCCTCTAATATTCTATCTGACCATGTTAATGTCATAGAAAGGAGTACTCTGAGTGATTTATCATTATCATTATCATTGATCAATACTTATCATAGATATATCTTATCCTATGACTTACCCCTGTTATGACTAGAATATTGGTTATGGTTTACTTCTGCATCAATAGTATAATTTATTAATACATGTCCATGCTAGACCTTCCCTATGGTAAAAATATAAATAACGATACCTAAAATACTCTCGGGTGAAGTGCTACAATGGTATAATTATATGTGCGCTTGCAGATTCCTTTTCATTCATATCTATTTATTTTTACTTGTCACATAAAATGATAAAGAACTTCTTAGTATCATTCTTGTAGTAATGCTAGGCAGCATCCATAAACATCTCTGGCATCATCATTAGGGATGACAACCTAGTACAAGTAATTCTAAGAGATGTAGGCATATAATAGGTGGCTACTAAAACAAGTGACAAGTTAATAAATATCAACAAGCATTTCTGGCGCCGTTGCTGGGGACAGAATTAAAACTCTGTTCTTATTAGCGATGCTAAGGAATGTCAACAGTCGGCAAGGCCTTGCCTCGACCCCCTCTGCACCATCTGCACCACTGCACGCCCAGGCCCTTCGGAGGGCATCCCCACTGTAGACGAGAGCAGAGGAAGGCCAACGAGCGCTAGCGCTACATGAGGCAGAATCCATGGAGTCCACGGCGTGCCTAGGAGGTAGGGCAAGGCACTCCACCATGGGCGGTCGCCCTGGAGCCACCCTCCCAGGTAGCGCCGTGGAGCAAGTCCCACCATCTCATGTAGTTGTGGTGGTCGCCTCACCGGAATCCTTCCACTCTCATGGGAGCGATTGCCCGACAGAGGAGGCGAGGCACACATAGAGAGGGGCATCACACTTCATCATCACCATGGCCGGTAGGAGTTGGATCTAAGAGGAAGAAAAGAAGGAACTAGGGAAGGGATAGAGGCGTCATGCGCCCCTAGGGGCTCCCCTTTATAGCCCCAATCGATGCGCTGTGAGCAGCTCTGGGCCCTCTAATCAGCCATCGACACGTAAAGGGGCCTCGAGGGGCCAGCCACTCGCCCCTTCAATCCCCGCAATGCGCCCAGAGCGATTGCGTGATGGTGGCCACGTAGTAAAGGTGGAGTTAGGGAGGGCATTGACAACGAGTCAAGTCCCTGCTCCACTTTCCACCAAGCGTGCCGCCCACTCCGCGCATGTCTTCTCCTAGGACTGGAGGGGATCTGACTCCCCTCGAGCCCAGTGGCTGCCATCAATGGCCCAAATCCACGCACACCAAGTGCAGCGGCATCTCCTCTGCCAGATCTGCTCCTTGTGGCCTGACGTTGCATCTCCTAGATGAAGTGGGATGGCGCGGGAGTGCATGCCATAACTCCTCCGACAGGCGCAGTAGCCCAGGCACCATCAACCACCTACGTGAGACATTATAGGGTGAGGCGTGTCTAAAAACTGCCTCGCCCGCTAACAAGATGGCCCCACGACGGCCTTGGGGGCTATGCCAACTGCCTAGATGGAGAATTCGGCCCCTCGGTCGATGGGCACTGGGCAGCACGCCCCCAAAACCAACCAACTCTCTAGAGTTGGGTTAGGAGCCACTGAGCAGTGGTCCCAACAGGGGCTCCCGTCAGGTTCAGCACGCTCCCCATACCCTGACCTATGACTACCATAGCCCCTAGAAGGGCTTGGAGCATCGGGTGGTTAGGTGGCCCCAAGCTAGAGCCCACACGTTGTCGATCACCTGACCCATGGTAGGCCTAGATTAGAAAGGAGGGTACCCTCAGGCCCAAGGTCAGCAACTCTCAGATGAGTTTGCCAAACCCTCGCTCGGGCCATAGACTTGCGCAACATGGATCAAGAAAAGGGGTCAACACCACTATTGCTCGGCTTCGATAGCCGAACGCTCCCCATCTCACTTGGGAAGGGCCCCACGAGGGGCATGGCACTCTCATTATCAGAAGTCATCCCCGCCATTGTTGGCTCGGTCGCCAAAAGATCGAATTCAACCCTTCATCGCCATCACAAATCTAGTCAAGCGACACTACTATAGATTGATTTTTCACTGTCGCCACTTTCCCTACCATAGCGATAGAAGCGACTATGTGCTACTTCCACCATCGGTTGTACTGATAGGGAGGCCTCGTAAGGAATCAAACCGGCAGTTGAAGACCATCAATGCGATAGTGGTAGTGGGGTTGAATTCCACTGTCATTTGGAACACTGAGCTGACTGAGATACGTGTTATGGCCGCCGCACTTACGCGACTGTTTGGTCTACCGATGGTAAATATTGAAGGTGAGTAAATGGGAGTGTGTCCCAATACCCAACTATGTACCAACACCCCGTGCTAGCCCGCTCTGTTGTAAAAACTCTGTTGTACAATGGTTCAACTGTGACAAACTTGGAAGCTGATATTTTACTTCTAGAGATGAAAGCAAGGAATGGAATGTCAGACAATGGGTTCAATGATGTCTTATCCCAGCTGCAAAAGTTTGTTCCAAGCCTGAATGAGTTGCCTCAGAACACATACGAGGCCAAGCCATTGGGACTCAAAGTACAGAAAATGCATGCTTCTCCCAATGACTGCATATTGTTTCACGGAGATTACAAAGACTTGGATTTGTGTCCTCAGTGCCATGCCTCATGATACAAAACTAGCAATGATGCCATGATGCAAGCTGGCCATGAGAAAAGACCAGCCACACAAGTGATGCGGTATTTCCCTATAATTCCTTGCTTGAAGCATTTGTTTGCCATAGCAAAGACAGTGAAATTGATGAGGTGGCATGCGGAAGATCGAGTGAATGATGGAAAGTTGTGGCACCCGGCTGATGGCACCCAGTGGAGAGCTATTAATCATAGTTATAAGCGGGTGTTTTCCAATAAAATAAGGAACATAAGGTTTGGTTTGAGCACGGATGGGATGAACCCATTTAACATGGTTAGCAGTGATCATAGCACTTGGCTAGTGACTCTTTGCATATACAACCTTTCACCTTGGCTGTGTATGAAATGGATGCACCTTATGATGCCGATACTGATCTAAGGGCCAAGGCAACCTGGAAATGACATCAACATCTTCCTGTAGCCATTGATGGAGGAGCTACTGCAATTGTGGAGGAAAGGTGAGAGAGTGTGGGACGAGTACAAGAAAGAGCACTTCAAATTGAAAGTGCTGCTGTTGTAACAATCACCAACCTACCAGGCCTTGGTTCGTTATCTGGACAAGTGACAAAGGGTTACAAAGGATGCATGGTTTGCTAGGATGACACTTTCGCTAAATTTCTAAAACATAGCAAGAAGATGGTTTACATGGGTCATCGTAGGTTCCTACCATCTACGCACACGTACTGCAAGAACAAAAATTCTTCGATGGGTTAGTAGAAGAATGACAACCACCTCAGTTCAAAACTAGAAGGCAGATCATCAAAAATCGTAAACAAACTGAAGGTCATCCTAGGAAAGGACATAGGAAGCGTACCTACTCCGGCGAAATCTCCGTGAAAAAAATATGTGTTTTGGAACCTGCCTTATTGGAGGATGTTGCATGTTCAGCACGCACTTGATGGGATGCACATTACCAAAAATGTCATGAAGAACTTGTTGGGTACCTTAAAGCAATCGAAGGGTAGGGGGGAAGATTCACTTTAATGTCGTATGGACTTAGAAGCTATGGGTGTGAGGGTGGAGTTGCATCCCTTAACTCTACCTAATGGCAAAAAGAAACTTCCAGTTGCATCGTGGTCATTACAAACAAAGGAGAAAGGGAGGCTCTTACGGTTCTTCCTTGAACTAAAAGTGCCTATAGGATACTCATCAAATATAAGGAGGATAGAGAATGTGAAAGATTTGAAATTCAATATGAGCTGCTTGAAGGCCCATGATTGGCATGTTATCATGACGTAACTCATTCCTGTTGCAATCAGGGGTGTTCTTTCAGTGAAGGTATGGGAGCTGATCATCGAGTTCTGCTCAGTCTTCAATGCGATCTCACACAAGGTCATAGACCCGATGGAGCTTAAAAAGCTACAGGATGATCTGATCAACACACTAACTTGGATCGAGATACATTTGCCACCAACATTTTTTAATATGTTCGTGCATCTCGTTGTTCACCTTGTTCGCCAGATACAACAGCTTGGCCCCATTTTCTTGCACCAGATGTTTCCTTTCGAGCGGTTGATGAGCATTCTTAGGAAGTATGTTCAAAATTGATATTGGCCTAAAGGGTGCATGGTAGAAGGATGATCAATAGAGGAAGCACTGGAGTTCTACCTTCAGTATTTGGGTCACACTGGGCACGGTGTTCTTGTGTCACGGCATGAGGGAAGGCTACAAGGAAAGAGGATTATCGGGGAGAAGCGTATCCATGCTCGTGAGTTCAGTGTTCTAATGCAAGCTTAGTTCATAGTCCTGTAACAAGCACACGTAGTTTCACCCTCAAAAAGCACAAGGAAGAATTAGCTGCAGCTAACATTTCTAGGTCCCAGGCATGGATAGACAAGCAACATAGAGAAAAGGTTGCCACATGGCTACAGCAACATCTGCTGGAGGTTAGATCCAGTGACCCTGACCTTGATGCATTGGCCATGTGACCGAATGATTCAGTGGTGATGTACCAAGGTTATGACATAAATGCATATACAGTTTACACTAGAAAACAAGACAAAAAGAGTGCGAACCAAAATAGCAGTGTCTGGATCGATGCTTGTTATGAACAAAATAAGCAAATGGACACCTACTATGGAATCATAGAAGAAATATGGGTGCTACAGTATGGAGAATTAAAGGACCCACTTTTCTGGTGCAAGTGGGTTAGACCTAGAGTGGTATCTGTGAACAAGGATGGTATTACTATCGTGGATCTCAACAGCATCGGTTATAGAGAAGAACCTTTTGTATGGGCAAAAGATGTAGTCCAAGTATTCTATGCACTAGACCTAGAAAAAAATGAGGGAATACATTGTTCTTCAAGGTAAACGGAAGATCGTCAGTGTTGACAATACAACTGAAGAAGAAGGGAACGGATATCAAGACATGCCTACAGTCAGAGTAGATGTTGACCTACCTCTGTTTAAAGAGGGCATGGAACTTGCATACGTGAGAGTGGATCATGATCAGGCTTTAATAGTGCCTTGAAAATATTTGTTGTGCCTGAATTTCATTGTTATTGATGTTTTGTACTATGGTTATAACTGCCAATGTAAGAAATGGTACCATCGTACTACGGTGACAATACAATTTTCTTCATGTTATGACCACACCAGCGTATGATCCAATGTTCTTATACAACTATACCCTGGCCCAAATATGTTTCGTCCATCGTTCTTCGATTCATCTCGGACATCCGTTTGTACCCAATCGACCAACCCTAAAAGGACAGTCTACTTACATCTCACCATCTACCGTCGCCGCTGACCTCGAACTCCGAGGGAACAGACCTAATTCTGATCTGACTGATGGCGGACCTGACGTTCCAAGTCCACCGATCTATAATAAGAGTCAGGAACCCTGAATTTCTAACTAGGGAAACCCTATATCGCGGCAGTTGTTGCCGCATCAGCGCATCGAGTGATGCTGCCTACCTCCATATCACTGTGTGTACACACGCCCCCTTCTACTATCCCCTTGACCTCCTGAGCAAGGCACATCTGTGTGTGGTTGTTCTAGGTAATGTCTAATCCCTGCCCTTGCCCACAACTATATGTTGAAATAAAAAGTTTGTAAACTTGTGTGCTCCGTGTATCTTTGGTACTTTAGGATTATTCATCACTATGGTTAGGGGAGGACCCGCCCATGCATCAGGCAAGGAGAGGGAGTTCCGAACATCTTCACCTCGGGCAAAGAAAGTCTGTGAGTCCCTTGTATCCATTCAAAAAATATAACCAAGCCTTTGAGAAGGTCAGCAAGGGTTCAATTATGAGGAGGCCTATGAGCAGCTGACGTTGAGAATGTAAGGTGTGCCACCCACCATCACAGTTCACGACGCCATGTCAGAAGTTGCCATGTTCATTAAGCTTCGACAAGGTTGGATGACAGGGAAACGAGGGGATGCACAAGGCAAGCTAGAGGTAGGCTACATGATTTATTTTACTCCCCCTGTTCCCCATGCTGACCAGTTGTTGAGCATGAGAAGCAGCAAAATTCAGGAGCTGAGGTTTGTTCCATTAGAGGATTGGTTCCTAGAACCAAGACCCATTGCACGAGGTCCATTTTGGACTCCAATGTAGGCATGTTTTATGACGTCCATCCAAGAAGGTGGTGTCAAGTTCTGTGCACACCGTCGGATTATAGTTGAAGGTCTGGCAAAGTTAGCCAGAGTCATCGAGGAAGGGATGAGGGGTCATTTGACATACATGCCAGGATTGCTAGACCTATTGACAAGAGCAAATGAATATGTGCTAGATTGGGTGAAGATATTCTTTGCAAGTTTGTTGATACCACGAGGACCACAATTCATTGAATTTATGTTCAGAGGGGATCATCACTGGCTATATAGGGAAGAAATAGCTGAAGCACCAGCTATACCATGAGGAAATCACAGAAGCACGATGACGCATTGGCTTTGTTATTTTTAGGCCAACAGACATTGCTTGAGCAAATGAGGGAGGATAGAGCGCACAATGACTATCAGTTTGCATACATTTTCAACAAGACTGGTATGCTACCGTCTATGCCTATGCCACCCAGTACTTAGCCTTTGTCAAATTTTCCTCACCCTATGCTTTGCGATGATCATTCATAGAAATTGTCAAGTGAGATGTATATAGAAAGGCCATTGCACCAAGAGACAGATGTTGGCAACAAAGAAGTTTAGGATAATAGCGAAGTAGCACATACAGAGGGGAGTCTAGTTCCGATGGTGGAGCCCAATATGACTGTTGTTGCAAACAAAGAAGTTGACACGAATACTGAAGTACCACATACATAGGGGAGTCATGTGCCGGCGATGAAGCACAATACGTCTGAAGTTGAGAGCAAACAAGTTTAGGTGAACACTGAAGTACCACATATAGAGGTGATTGAAGATCTGGCGATGATGCCTAATACAACTATT
This sequence comes from Miscanthus floridulus, assembly GCF_019320115.1. NCBI lineage: Eukaryota > Viridiplantae > Streptophyta > Magnoliopsida > Poales > Poaceae > Miscanthus > Miscanthus floridulus. The sequence goes on from NC_089589.1 coordinate 89,039,697, forward strand.
GTTGAACCAAATGGTGAATAGGTGAGTGAAGCTGGCAAGGTCTGCAAGTTTGAAGATTCTAATTTTTCTGATCGGTTGTTTGTTTTATTATATTCTCAGTTTTTGTGATGGACTATGTAAATTGTATGTGAGTTTGTTAATTCGTTTCTAGTTTTGAGACATGTTGTTCTAAGATTATCAATTGTAGTATAAGCGCTTTGTTTGTAATGAATTTTAATAAGATTTGCATCCATTTCTGAACAATATCTATAATGAATCTGATTAAAGATTTGCTAGCCTGTTGGTATGATTCGAATGTGCAGACTATTTGTGAACTTTTATTCATATGATGCCCTATTCATTTCACTGAAATTTGGCTTATGTTGATGCTTATGCTGATTTGTTGTGAGAGGAAAATACTATTCGTTCACTAAAAAGTACTACTGAAGTAGTTCGACATGACCCATCGGTGATTATTTTATTCATATTTATCACTATTCCATAGATTCGGAGCCTAAGGCTATTCCTGAGGAAACGTGTGTCCTGGTGCGAGAAGGGGAAAAGCCCCAATCTTAATTCGACCGCATTGCTTCAAGCATTTACTGGCCATCATTTCACCATGTGTTGGGAACTGCCGCTACATGACTCTAGCTAAGTAGTCGCATCCCACTCAGTCCTCAATCAACTCTTCCCATGGACTCCGACGAGCTCACCGGCGATAACTTCCAGCATACGGTGGCACCGGAGTACAACTACAGTGATGCCAATGGCAACAGTGACTATGCAGCGCCGGCACTGTTGGGACTAGAGGCTATATCTAGCGATGTGCTAGCCGTAGGTATGGATTACAATCAACCCTTCAAATTTGTTTCAAGGGCATTATGGATCTACAGTCCTGCTTGGAGTCATCTTCCGGCCATCGGATAACACTTACCTCAGTGGAAGGCACTTTGACACCATCCCTTTTTGAGAACATAGTGGTGCGGCAAATGATGGAAACGTTGGGGATACAAGGGTGGCCATGGCCTGGGCAGGCACCATTAAGGGGACATCAACTACATCGAGGGATGACTATGCCACGTGCACGGGTTTGGGCACTGACCACACCGATAGATTCCGTTGGTACAACTAACAACCCCGTGTCATCATCTGGCACGACAACCTAGCCGTCCTATTCAGGATGGAGGGGGGAAGTTCTTAGAATCCTCCTAATGCTGGCGAGGTCATCAAATCCCAAAGGCAGTAGAAGAACAGTCTGGCCAAGGGGAACTTAGATGAGCTTATTAGGCGGAACACGAATTTGAAGATTAAGAATCCCAGTGACTACATGAACCGCTCCCTCACGAACAAAGTGCGTGAGGAGTTGGTCCTGATGCTGCAAGAGATGTTTGTTGTGTTGTGGAAACTGCTTAAGCACCCGAAGCGGTGGATGGAGGGGTGGTGACTAAGCTAAAGGAAATACTCTTGGAAGACAGGTCCGCCTCATCGTCGTACGCCGTGTTGCTAACGGAGTGGGTGGTCGGCCCCAATCTAGCAGAGTTGAGGAGGTCATGGACAATCGACTACCCACGGCAAGATGAACTAGTACTATTCTTGTTGAGGCTACCACCACAGCTCCTTCCCGTGCAGTCATTCTTCGAGGATGTGGTGAAGCTAGAGCGTCCAAGTCCGCCGAGAGGTTTGATGCGGCGTGGGAAGCAGAACCAAGATGGGTATGGCTGTGTCCATGGATGTCCATCATCAAGTGGTAGTTCCTCAAGCTGCTGGTACACATGGTGCTAAAATCCCTTGAGAACCTCCTGGCCAAGTCTACCAGCGAAGGCAAGTACAAAAATTACGACATGGTGGTTCCATGGAAGAACACTACTTGGGATGATGTTTGGAGCAAGTTTGTCCAATGGGTCATCATGTCGTACGTGATGCGTAGACTAGGGGAGGTCCATTACAAGCTGATGTCAAGAATGGCCCAATGCGGCGGTGCGTCTTGATCGTCTAATGAGATGGGGCACCGAGCTATCGCCGTTCACCTTCTTCAGGAGTCATGCGTAAATAATTGGCAAGGTGCCCTATGCAGGTGGCTCTTCTTGGATGACTGTGACAACAATATCGTCTTAAGCTATGAGCACACGTTCGGTCCGTTGGATTGGTGGAAGGAGTTCGTCGACAAGCTCATTGTACCATACTTGGCATCCTAATTTCGGAGCGTGGTCGTCATCCTGTTGCATTCGGAATATGACGTGTTCCACGGGATGATCACCAAGTGGACACCTGTTTTGTCCCTACAGTCGTTGAACCAGGGCCCTGAGCGACTTCATGAAGTATTGTGTTGACGTGGATTATACCACTGGTTGATGCATGATAGCCCAATGAAAGAGGAGGCCATCACCCTGGCATAGGGAATGGATGCAGCTCCTGCCACGGGGACATGGTTGGCATCGACACCACTGCCATAGACTCAGTCATCCAAGTGATCTAAGAAATGTACTAGTGACCACACTTCAATCGTTGCTACTAAGTTTATGTTGTAAATGTACATGTTAATGTAGGCATTATGTTGTTTTACTGTGTACGCCGGATCGGACAAATGCGCATCCAATTAAGCGGTCGCACCTCCCGATTTCATTCGCTTAATGACGAGTATGTTCCGATGCATCACTGTTGCTTCTCTCTGTGATACGATGTTCCATAGTTATCGAACTATGCAATTAATGCGTAGTTTACAATGGCAAACGGTGTCATAAAAGTCAACATGCGAACAGTGTTGTGTATTCTGTCAAAGCTTCAACAGTCATAGGATCCCTTTTCTAGGGTTGGCCCATGTGTTATCTCCATGTGACCCATTCTTATCCCCTTCCACACTCTGTCCTCCCGTGGTGGTGGTGCCCAGCCAAAACACGGTTTCCCTCCCCTTTCCCTTACCACCGCAAGCAGTCATCGGTAGCCACTCACAATTGGAGTGTTGGCATCACCATCAAGGATCGCAAATAGTTTCACACCTCCATAGCCCGCCGCATCTGTCACCCACGCAGCCACAATAGCGTCGTCGAAATGGGTGCAAACATGACGTCGACCCTCCCTAGCGAGCAAGATGCACATGCTTCCGTATTTGATTCTATGCTTCTGATTCGATATTTACGAATGTGGATTATTTGAGTTGGAAATGAGATTCAATAGTTTCTAGTCCTTTGTTCTTACTTTAGTTAGGGTTTTTTATTTTATTTTGTTTTGTTTTTTAGCTATCAAGTGGTTTGGATTAGTTGATAGATTGTTACACTTTTTTTCTTTAGTCGTTGTCTTTGCGATGGACAGTTGTTAGATGTGTTTTCTAGTCTCAATTGAAAGCTGATAACCCCACCTCTAAATCTTAGGCCTCGTTAAGCTTTCAATCCAGGTGAATGCCTTTGATCCAAAATGAACCAAAACTATAGTTTTCTGAGATTCCATTTAGCACACGTTATTAGCCTACTGACAATGTACGTCTATGAATTGGTACTTGTAGCACTAATGGTATTGCGGTATCGAACATCATTTGTGGGCTCCAAAGCAGAATCTGTAGATTGAAGTTGAAGGTGGGAGATGACATTTGCCCACTTTCACCTTCAATATCTAAACCTCGAAGGAAATGGGGAGGTAATTACTCATGGCTCATTACATTGTTGATATACATAACGGCTATCGTCAATAATTGCAACATTGCGGTCAATGTGTAGGATACTGGCACACAGGAACCTAAACAACACATAGCAGTTCAACACAGGACCAAGCAACGTTGCAACAAGCAGCGCACTTACCGACTTGTCATCAACCACTTCGATTACATTGGAGAACCCAAGGAACCAGACACGGTGATAGCGCCGTAGCACAACACCCAAGGTGCAATTGTGAGAAAACATGTCCCAATCAAAATCAGGTACTAGAAGAAGAGGAAAGGTCAAGAGGATTGGTGTTTTACTGACAAAATTAAGAAGAAATATTGGGATCATATGGTGAATTTGTTTGAATTCAAGTTGCACCCCACCGATACAGAAATTGTGAAGAAACAAGCATTGCACTGCATGGGAAAAATGGAGGTATTTCAAGTGTGAGTTGTACAAAGAACATGTGTTAAAGGGAATGGAGCCAAATTGGCAAAAAGGTGAGCACCCTACTAGTAAGCATATTGGGAAGCTTTTGATAGTTGGAAGAAATTAGAGGAAGCTCTTAAAATTAGCAAAGTAAATACCCTCAACTCCCGTAGAAATGATAACCCCCACCGCATAGGCTCTAGGGGTATGGTAGAAAGTTCCTGAGTGAGAGAAGAAGTTACAAGAGCTATTCTAAAAAGGTGTTACACCGCAGACTGAAGGCTAGGATGCATGCTCGTTGAGGTATCTTCTTGCAAGAAAGATGACCTACAATGATGACGGCTCCCTAAGTTTTCCAAACGATGCAGTCTAGGAACTGCTGAAGGGATACAAGCACTATAGGCTCAAGTGGCAAATGGTACTTCATTCCTGACAGGGAGGATGACGTCCTGAGTCAGGCACTAGGGACGAAAGAGCATCCTGGTCAGGCATAAGGTGTAGGACTGGTTCCATGGCAGATTGCCTTCAAAAATGACCAATCCATGTAAAGAAGTCGTGGGAGGCATAAGGCTAGAAAAATTGTGAATGTGCATGAAGAATTGTCAGCTATGTTCGAGGCCAAATGGAAAGAAAAGGAGGCGGCAGTGACTGCCACATACCAGGCTCAAAGAGAAGCGAAACTAGTTTCTAGGGAAACTTCAGCTCAGAACGGGTACGCAGCAGTTGCTAAAGCACACAACTTCCACAAGTAGATGCAGATTCCACCTTCGATGTGAATCACATCAGCGAACCTACATATTGCATGCTCTACGTGGAGTCACAAGGATGCAAGACGTATTTAGGCACAAGGTGGCTGCCGTCGGGTTCATCTAGGGAATATGATAAATGAACATCCGTTGCCTCTAGGCTATGCAGCAGTTATCCTAGATACATTGGCCAAAGAAAAGTACGGCATAGTTGAGTTGGAAATGACCATGGACAATGATAGGTCAACGCTAGCGGCCAACATGGCATCCTTGGTGCTGTGGCAGAAGCGTA